>NW_018405643.1:43802-89136 GCF_002113885.1 Mizuhopecten yessoensis
ATTCCATATTTGCACGTGCATTTGTGTATCAGCTGTAAACGAAGGAAAAACAAAATAACACGTGCTGGTGCCCGAATAAAGATAAATGTCATTATGAAGATTTGCTTTGCTTATGATTCTTAATTATTGTATTTCCATTACACATAGTGCTGATAGTCCTACCTTGAAGTGATTTTTAAACACAAAGAAACCCGCTAATGATAATGGCTTCGTAAATATTAATAATGATAATAATAATTCGAGGTTGTTATATACATGTACCGCTTCAACCTAGTTCGTAGGCCGTCTCAAAGCGGTTCACAAATTATGATATGTGTTTATAGGGCCTTTGCAACCAGCTAATATCTTTCTCAACTCCATGGGGAGCATTCAGCCGTCTAGCACTGCCCAACCACGTACTCATTTACAGCTGAGTAGACTGGAACAAGCGGAGTAAAGAAGCTTGCTCAAAGATACAACACAGTGCCGTCACGCGACTCGAACTCGCAACCCTTCGGTCACGAGCTCGGCGTCCTACTACTAGACTACCGTGTCTCTACATTAGACAAGTACAGCGTATATTGTTTTGCTGATAACGGGGATATAGAGTGACCTGTGAAGAATAATCCAAAGATCGTATATCATCATATGTTTTCACAATGCTTTTTTTTTGAAAAATCCTTTGTTCTCGTCTAGTCTAAACAATATGGATATATGTTTAAGAACCAGACGGGGCATGGGGTCAAACTTATTTAACCAACATGATGCTGGTATTGAATTTGATGGAAACAAATAATGACTTAACCTTTGTAACGTTATCTGGTCATGACCTAGCTTCTTCTTTTGGACAGATCTTGATCATTAGACAAAACTCTAGCATATATTCTGTGCTAAAACCAACTTTCTTCTAACTCGCTAAAATCATGGCAAACGATCAAAAAGTCAAATAAAATCAGTGAAAAGATTATTCGTCTTTAACTTTCTTCAAAATAATAGGATGGGAGAAAAACAATCATCCCCTACCTTGAGGGTGTAACAGAGAAATCTCCAACCTTCGGGGTGATTTTTTTGGTTGTCTAACCCTCGGCAGAGCCTCGGGGTAGACAACCAAAAAGCATCACCCCTAGGGTTGGAGATTTCTCTGTCACACCCTAAAGGTAGGGGAAGATTCTATTAATCTTTTGGTAAAAATGATGTCTATGTTTATGAAATTTGGTTTTGTTTTTGGATCACTGTGTGCCTTCATTGAAAAATGAGGGGATGAAGTTNAAAAAAAAAAATGCCTTTTTAAAACTTCATCCATTTATTTTTTCTTTACAGGGACTAATCATAGAAAAGACATCTTTATTTCTCCTTTTATTACGGCCCATTGAAAAACTGAAGTAAACACCCTTCCTTTCAAAATGTACATGTTGTCTTTCTTTCTATTTTACTGAATTGTTTTAGATATAAATGATACTGAGTATTTGTCTTACGTATTCACTGTTTTTTCTTTTCTTTCCACAAGAATTACATTTTTCAACTTCTAACATTTTCCAAAATATGATACCTTATTACAGCAAGTATTTTACGTATCAGTGCTTTTTTATCAAACATTTTCTTACCAGTACATGTAAAGGGATAACTAGCTAAAGTAAGATTTACTTCATATGATATACCGGTTTCTTTATCCGCGAGATTCCAGAATGCTAAGAATTAGCGGTCTACATGTTAAGTGAAACTAGAAACCTATGAAAATGAAATTTTGAATAACTGCGTATTGATTTTGTTTCCATGTCTTACAAATTACCAAATCTGAAATGCAGGAATTTTCCAAATGAAATCAATAAAAGACCCAAAACTTTTTCAATTGCTTGGTAAAGGTCATTTGCACCGCGCTACCAAGTCATAAACAGTTTATATTTCTGACTTAATCCTAGATATATATCGACGGCCACTGGAAAAACGATTCAGAAAGTGTTATTCAACTAGAACAAAAATAGCATCGATACCAAATACGGAACAAAATATGATAATTAATGAACTTGTTGTGAAAACAAATTGGCCACCCAGATGTCAGATCAAATCTCATTTAAACATTCATTTTGTGAATTTGTTGCATGGACATTTCGATTAGATGGAGGCCGTATTTTATCGATGGGAGTATAAAATTCCCATTTTGTCACCATATTTATTGCTTTTCTTCCACATTTCTTCTTTCGTGACGGAAACGAAAAAGAAAATACTAATGAGATTAATAAACATGTATAAATGTATCTTTATTATCTGCTTTTGGATGGTTAAATATTCATCTTTAAGGAGTTTAAAATGTTAAAATCTCAGCAAAATGCTTTTGAACTGTAATTGGGCATTACACAAATTAAGTAGTAGATACCAGCTATCTTCAACGTAGTGATTATGATATCTCAATGATAATGACGTCATGATTGATTCATAAAATATGTTCAGATCGAAAATTTAACCGCGGGTAAATTTGAATATTTCATATCTAAGAAATATGTATGGATACCTGGGTTTTTTGTGATATTATGACGCTATGATAATTGTTCTATGGTGAATAAATCGATTGTATTTTCTGAATTTCGCATTGTTACTCAAAGTTGCGATAGTTTGTTAAAGGTTTATACGTCAGCAAGCTACAACACTTCACTAAGTGTAACATATCTTATCCTACAACACATTACTAAACGTATCCTAACTTATCTTACAGCACATTACTAAATGTATCCTAATTTATCCTACAAAATATATCTAAATGTATCCTAACTTATCCCACAAAACAGTACTAAACGCATCCTAACTTATCCTACAACACATTACTAAATGTATCCTAACTTATCCTACAACACTTCACTAAATGTATCCTAACTTATCCTACAAAACAGAAATACACGTATCCTAACTTACCCTACAACACATTACTAGATGTATCCTAACTTGTCCTATAACACATTACTAAACGTATCCTAACTTATCCTACAACACATTACTAAACGTATCCTAACTTGTCCTACAACACATTACTAAACGTATCCTAACTTGTCCTATAACACATTACTAAACGTATCCTAACTTATCCTACAACACATTACTAAACGTATCCTAACTTGTCCTACAACACATTACTAAACGTATCCTAACTTGTCCTATAACACATTACTAAACGTATCCTAACTTATCCTACAACACATTACTAAACGTATCCTAACTTGTCCTACAACACATTACTAAACGTATCCTAACTTGTCCTATAACACATTACTAAACGTATCCTAACTTATCCTACAACACATTACTAAACGTATCCTAACTTATCGTACAAAATATTACTAAATGTATCCTAACTTATCCTACAAAATATTACTAAATATATCTTAACTTGTCCTACAACACATTACTAAACGTTTCCTAACTTATCCTACGAACATTACTAAACGTATCCTAACTTATCCAACAAAACAGTGCTAAACGTATTCTAACTTATCCCACAACATTTCACTAACTTTATACTAACTTGTCCTACACCACATTACAAAACGAATCCTAACTTATCCTACAACACATTACTTAATGTATCCTAACTTATTCTACATTACATTTCTAAATGTATCTTAACTTATCCTACAAAACAGTACTAAATGTATCCTAACTTATCCTACAACACAATACTTAATGTATCCTAACTTATCCTACAACACTTCACTAAATGTATCCTAACTTATCCTACAAAATATTACTAAATGTATCATAACTTATCCTACAACACAGTACTAAACGTATCCTTACTTGTCCTACAACACATTACTAAACGTATCCTAACTTATCCTACGAACATTACTAAACGTATCCTAACTTACCCTACAACACATTACTAAATGTTACCTAGCTTATCCTACAACACATTACTTAATATATCCTAACTTGTCCTACAAAACATTACTAAATGTATCCTAACTTATCCTACAACACAGTACTAAACGTATCCTTACTTGTCCTACAACACATTACTAAACGTATCCTAACTTATCCTACGAACATTACTAAACGTATCCTAACTTACCCTACAACACATTACTAAATGTTACCTAGCTTATCCTACAACACATTACTTAATATATCCTAACTTGTCCTACAAAACATTACTAAATGTATCCTAACTTACCCTACAACATATTACTTAATGAATCCTAACTTATCCTACAACACAATACTTAATGTATCCTAACTTATCCTACAACACTTCACTAAATGTATCCTAACTTATCCTACAAAACAGTACTAAACGTATCCTAACTTACCCTACAACACATGACTAGATGTATCCTAACTTGTCTTATAACTCATTACAAAACGTATCCTAACTTATCCTACAACACATTACTAAACGTATCCCAACTTATCCTACAAAGTTTTACTAAATGTATCCTAACTTATCCTACAACACATTACTAGATGTATCCTAACTTATCCTACAAAATATTACTAAATGTATCCTAACTTACCCTACAACATATTACTAAACGTATCCTAACTTATCCTACAACACATTACTAGATGTATCCTAACTTATCCTACGACACATTACTAAATGTATCCTAACTTATCTTTCAACACTTCACTAAATGTATCCTAACTTATCCTACAAAACAGTACTAAATGTATCCTAACTTATCTTACAACACATTACTAAATGTATGCTTACTTATCCTACAACACATTACTAAATGTATTCTTTCCTGAAATTTTTAAATAAAAGGATTGAATTTGTGTTTTGGTCGATCTCAAAGAGGGACGAATTGACATTTTTTTTTTTTTTTTTTTATATTGTTTTATTTTTTCAGGTTTTTTGTTACATCTACATCAAACAGACATTACACACAAACTCTCACTTGTAGACAGAAGCATGCGTTTCTCAATCATAGTCATTTATACACGTCATCAACCTCATCATCATCATCATCATCATCATCATCATCATCATCATCATCATCATCATCATCATCATCATCATCATCATCATCGTTGTCATCATCATCATCATCATCATCATCATCATCATCATCATCATCATCATCATCATCATCATCATCATCGTACATACACATTGACAATCATCATCATCATCATCATTGTACATACACATTGACAATCATCATCATCATCATCATCATCATCATCATCATTATCATCATCATCATCATCGACGAATTGACTTGATCATGACACAAATTAAAAATGTATTAAATATATTCTTAAATCCCGGATTAGACTGGTACTTAATGGTAGGTTCCACATGTGTTGTTACTTTTACTATCGTCAGGATTTATGTTGTCCCTTCTTTTGTATTAATGTTACCTCTGTTCATATTGTTCCATTTTCCATCGAATTTGACTCGAAACCTGCGACCATAAATATAGTGTCCTTGATTGTTTTATCAATGTGTATTCGTGTAATACTCACACTATAGGTAAACAATGAAATAAATCTGTATACATGTTTTTCTAATACATTGCAACTGTTTTTTCTTATATATAATATCGATATATATTTGTCAGACAATTGCAGCTAGTTGGGTACGATCAGCAAGGCTTAGTTGCGTAACTTTTAAACGGTGAAGAATTAAGTACCTGACATATCATTACCTTAAATATAACAAATATTTAGCATATCCTGTATACATTCTCCGTTTTATCACATAATGTACCCTTGTCATATTTGTTTGCGTGTTTAACCCATGTACTATGACATGACAGCCCTGTGATTGGTTGTAAGTTTAAATGGTTTTAATTGTGACGTCACGCCTAGGACAAGTACATGACGTCACAGACTTACGCACAGGAGTCAAAATGGCGGCTTTTTACATTTCAAGGTTGAATGAACATTGTAGTTTTACACTAAAAATACAACAAATCTTGCGTATGGGATAAAAAGGATATCACATTCGTTTTCATTTCATTAAAAAATCTATGAAACTCGACACGACTTTTTGTTTTAAAAAAATAATCTTAGACTCGCTTAATATATCTCCTATGAAGCAAAAAATCATATAAGATCCTATATATATCATTTACGTGTTCCAATAACCGTATTATATTTTGTACAATAACTTTTAAAACTGTACATGCACATTATACATCGATGGACGCGTTACATAAAAGAGTCGAACATCAACTTGATGATTTTATGTCTTATCCTCAGGAACTATGTGGCGTTACGCGAAACTCAGAGGAGGACCTACAAATTAATACTTTTGGACGTAGTCTGCTACAGGTATGTAAGTCAACGAGAATTCACAACGGTCGTAATGCAGGTGATGTCTCAGTACAGTGTAAGAACAAATGAATGACATCATAGTCACCCTAATACCCCATCCCTCCCCCAAAAATTCATTCCTACCCGGTACAGTGTATGAACCAATGATGAATGGCACCATTGTCAACTACTGTACCTTGTACAGTGTAACACGAATGTTTTGACATCATTGTCAACCATCTGTTATGGTAAAGCACAAATGAATGACATCAATGTCACGCACCTTCACCTTACACTGCCAACAAGTATTGGTTACCTTCATTGTGTACATATGTGTACATGCGGATTGCTTGTAATTATCAAAAATAAGCTTTGACACGTCGTACAATTAGTGTAAAATCGCGCACTTGTATCAAGCTCTTCGTGTACAAAAGTAATCGTGAATTAATGCTGACTGATATAGCATTAATGTACGATGTTCAGAGAACCAATCTGACTACCGTTCACGTACCGCGCCGACTTACCGTCTTTTCATGATAGAATGACTTTATTTGTTTACAGTCACCACAACTATGACTTACATTAACCGATATTAACACATATTGTAAACATACGCAATGTTTACTTGGTGCAATAATGAGCGTGTGATTTTTGTAAACGTCTTGACTTGATTGGAAAAATTAATTCAAAACCATATTTATTTGGTATATGGTCTTAACCACCTCTCAGGCATTTTAGACAAACTGATACAACAAAGGATGTAGGTTTCATCATGAAAGGCTTCAAGTAACAGTTTGTATTGCAAGACTGATAGACATGTCCATTGGTCTTTTGTTCCACAAAAGAAAAAAATCCTGGTTTTCTCCCTTCAGATATTTGATGTACATATATTTATCAAATAAGATACAAAAACAAGACTGTTTTTCCTCCTTTACTTGTTGCTTATCAGTAAGAATACAATCCGTCCGTCCGCCCTTCCGTCATAGTTATGTAACCAAGCTATTCCCTTGATTTGATTTTGCACTATTTAATGATATAAATGTGCGTTTTGCAATAAGAAAATACATTGTGTGTAGGGTCAAAGATCGAGTACATTGTTTCTCCAAATTAGGTCAATCTCTTCCGATGCAATACACGGATTACTTAAAAAAAGAGGATCTGAAATTGCTACTTACGGCTAAAGGGATATAAAATAGGCTCAGGGGATAAATAGATTAAAATGATATTTTTTAAAAGCTACACTTCAATATCAAGCCATCGTCACATTACGATAAAAAAAAAAAAAAAAAAAAAAAAAAATTGTTATTACAGAGATTGTCATCGTCTGAACAATGTCGACCTTTCCCGACTCGACCAAGGTGAAGTGGAGTTGTTGGCACCGCCCATTCTACTGATCAATACTAATGCGTGCTTCAGAAGATGCTGCGGGAAACGCGCTAATCAAATGCCAATCTACTTAAAATGACTGTATATATATAACGTGTGTCTGTGATATTACTCAGTATCTCAAACACATCAGCAGCAGTCACTTTCGAAGGTTTCAACGGAGAAAACGCTGAATGCAAAAAAGGAGATATACATACAGACGTATGTGTCGCACGTGTTGGAATTGATAATACATTCATAGATATACTGAAGAAACCGAATTTTAAAAGGTACGTCCGCAGATTGTACAGAAGTGTATCTTAGCAACAAAAGGCGAGCTAGAGAGTGGATTTTGATGCGTTGTAACACAACAAGCATACAGACAGTAAATGTAGTTCTGTGGTTATCACAATTTAGCAAAAGTGACAAAGAAACATCTACTCCGACGACACAATTCCAGTACTTCAAATACACAGCTGTTTTTTTTTAAATCTAATTCCGACTGAATTGATAAAAGAATTTTGAAGTCATACTAAAAACGACCACACACGACGTTATATCCAGCTTATGCAGAGCAATGTCTGTGGAAGTGGAACAGAAGCAGTGCACGTGCCAAGTTGGACCGTGCCCGGCCACGAAGGGTCATGGTGACTACGAGGTGAAGGCGGGACATCTCTTCCTCTTACGGCAACAAGAAGGTGTTACAGTCAACGTACCTGTATTCGTACGGGTCTATAGGAGCTGTTTCGAGCACTACGCCGTAGTATGTAGAAGCCAAACTTTAACAAACAATTCTCTGTACGTGAGTTTAAAAACCTGTGTTGTTGTAACCAGTCCAACATGTGACAGGGATATCGTAGTGATACCGGACAATGCCGAGGGAGGCAAAGTGACTTTCAAAACGACATTTCCTGATGATGTGTCTGACTGGATAGCAGTGTTACAGCCAACACAGTCAGTCGAGAACGTTCGTCGTAAGTCAAATCCTCTTATAATGCCTAAATCTCCTCTGATGCCGATGTTACAAGAACTTAACGAAGACACGGACGCATAGCTTTCTTTTTGTAGATTCTTCCTGAGTTATTAGGTATCAACTACGGTACTGGTAATATGTGTTATTTTATCTGAAATATGTGTATGATAAGGTTAATTGATGTTGACATTAATTGTATCGATAGAAAACATATTTGACACTGAAAGCGAACAATATGTTATGGTCCAGGTTTTGAAATCTCAGAAATATCGAATCGAAAGCTATTTACTGAGTTTGAAGTGTGTTGGTTTTATCACGGGTTGCAGTTGGCGTGACAACATGACTCCTATAAACCGACAAATGACTTTTTAATGTTTTGAAATGCGATTTCTCCGATATGTAACTGACTTTTCTGCATTGCTGTGTCATATACAAACTGCAGGAACTGGCTCACTGGAAAAGGAGAATAGCGTTCTACCAGAAGAGGGAGAGTTTGCAAATAAGTTAACGTCATTTAAATTACATACATTAATAAAAGACATAATCACTTTTATATGCATGTAAATATATCATACTTGAGTCCATTATTGAATTATCACCCTTGTATTAAATCAATAAATTTTAAATTTAATATATTTGTATGTTTTTTTCTTTTTATTTAGTTAAGAATTGGAGAAATATTGCTGAACAAAATTACTCTACTTCACACGGTGAAGGCAGGCAACAACAACGAGCATAATTCTCGAAAAAAACAAAAATTCAAAAGACTGAGTTGCTGTTTATGCAACGGTTTTAATCGCGCTGATTTATCTACTGAATTGTAATTTTTGAATCGAGATATCGTATGAACTGTATGAAATGTTTAAAACAAAAACAAAAATACACAACAGAGCGTTCAACCTACTTGGAGTAACAGAAAACAAATTATCTCAGATTAATTGACGCTATGAACGGTACCGCACCTGGCATCTCTCATGTAACGATATGCATTCCACAAATTCTTTAATATTTCGACGTTTTTGAACGCTCTCAAAATCAGTTTTCAATTTTGGTTTGTGTTCAAAACAAACTTTTATAATTCATTCCCAACCGACCAATCTCAATCCGAATAACGTTACAAAGATTAAACTATAACAAAAATAAACATTTTTTTTAACAGACACTTCATATATACCTGTTGAGAATAAGTGCCAGCTACAAGGCTACAGCTATCCTTAAGGATTGATAGTTCACAAGCGGAATCAACCACATTGTTACGTGAATACAAAGAAAGTAATATATTCAACAACATTTGATATAGCGCCCTATCTAGCTAACATAAGCCACTATAAAGCGCTTTCCGGTACACAGATACATATACACTGTATACAATTTGCATATACATTAATTAATACATTTTTTGAGGAATTCGCAGGAGCTGCCTTATCGGGCGCTAACTACTAATGCTATGTCACCTGGCTAATATCTCTCTATGTGTGTATGCCTGCGTGTGTGCTGGAGATGTAATGTGTTCTGTTTGTAGTTGGACTGTGCTTCCAACGGCATCATTTATAGTGCCACCTCACTTGAACGCTACAGCACAGATACCGCAACATCTACCTCAGACCTATTTACACTTCACCTGGATTGTTGGAGTTGTGTGGACAGGAGAAACACACTTTCTCTGAATATCCATGCGTACGACGATTGAGGGGATCGAACACCGGCCGCCTGCTTGGAAGGCAGGAGTGTTAACACTCGACCAATCCACTCATAAAACACTTATTCGAGACGCAGAAAGATAAACAAAGGTAACCTTTTGATACACAAAATGAGTATTCCGTCCCCAAAGAACACATCAGGGCAGCAGAATGGAGAAACCATATTTAACTCATTCCAAAACCTAGGTAGAATACAGCGAGAAGAAAAGCCTTTATAACTGTGGACTTCAACCAATATGTTTGAATTTTTACTAATATTCCGTGTAAAATATTCGCTTCGGCCCTCTTTTAGAAATGTTAGTTTACCAGCTGAGTCCACCGCTTTGCGTAAAATTATCACTAGATATATAATATGCTTAATACGCTAAAGGAAATAATCTATAAGTAACATTGTTTTTGAGGATGCAATAAGCCGAATAGTTGTCATATCGATTTCATTTTTCTCCTGTCTTGATATGTTCATTCTATTACTACTGTATACAGTAACACATCACCAAGGGAATACATAGGTGTAAATAAAACTATAATTCGGAATCACAATCGATAGACCTAGTTTAAAATATGAGCATAGGAAATATTCATATGGACACCATTGAAAAGGTACAAATAAAATAAGACCAGGAGTAAGAAGTAAGCGTCTTCTACGAAATCGACGACAAAACCTGTCATGTAAATCTAGGTAACTATTTTTACCCAGGAACCAGATTATTTGCCTCATTTTGTTCTCATTTAATGTACATGTACATCTTACATTTAAATCGAAGTATTTCCAAGTAGCACGTGATGAGTTCTACTTAACGATTTGTTTAACAAATGGAAAGGACTTTTTATGCCCATATTTATTGAATTGCTCATTTTTATTATTCACTGTTTATGACATTTGTTTGGTATATGGTTAGAACATAATAGATAAAAAGGGGCACCTTGAACCGTCTGATTATTTACCAACATCAAACCGGCAACTTATCCAATTTACTACTAGAGGTTAAAACTGTAATACTTGTACATGTCTCCAAAATAGCTTCCAATGTAGTCATACTATACTTAGTTTAAAGTCGTTTGCCATGTTGACGCACGTACGAATACACTAACATGTTCAGGTTTATAAGAACAAAATTGAAATAAAATTTATTAATGCTTTAAAACAGTAATCGTCTTGGCAAGTATAGCCAAAAGTGACAGTTAGATATTGACTGGACCTTTATTATGCGATAGAAATGTAATGTATGTGCCATAGGCGACAGCAATATTTCAAAATACCGGAGAAACTTGAACATGAAGAAAGATGATGGAGCTTGAGAGTTGGTTTGTCCTGAAAGTCTTACAACGATTTGCGAACAGGTGATAGAATGTAACAAATTGTTTTTAGGTATGTGAAACAAAATATTGACTAGAATATATATATATATTCTTGGAATATATATTATCAAAATATCGGCTTTATTATTGAAATTGCTTGCGTACATCATATACGTTATTTTAAGACACGAACGTTTTTGAGTTTATGAAAAATACACACAGAGCATATAAATTCACATACGGTATCAAATTACAAATGTATTATATCATTGGTTGAACTTAGGACTTACAAGGAAACAAAAGGGGGAAATGTTTTCTATCATTTGTGGACATCATAGTACGTACAAACACATTTGTAATAATAAATATAGCATGATATCATTTATATGCATTGTGTTAATTTCATTTGTAACTAGCAAAGGTCGTGAGTGAAATTCACAGAGGACAGCCCTGGTGTAGTAATTTACTTGTTTACGCGATAATACATCAGTCCACGGACAGATACCTAGGAGGGTCAACAGAATGATTTTTTCAGATTTGTTGGGACCCGGAAGAAGTAATAATTATATCGGTCAGTGGAATCAAAAAAGTGATTTCTTCCTTTTTTCTTTCAAAATATTACATGTACGGATTGTAACACAGCGTATAGATAAGTGTTTATGAAATGTATCTGTACGTCTATATGTTTACCACACGAAAAATAAAATTAAAGAAATTTGATTTATTAAATGGGTGAAAGGTGTATGGCGTGAGAAAGACCTCCTGCCTGAGGACAACTTACTGTTCGGGGGTTTTACTCAGGGCCCTTTAACCCTTGAAATATGTTCATAAGAATTAAAAATGTCTTCAAAACAAATATACACCATCAGTAATATTTAATCTATATATAAAATCCGTCCGTATTAATATACATGTAAGTTAATTGAAGATGCCTGCGTTACTGATGTGCGACAATCTACCGAAAATCACCGGCATTATGAGACAGAGAATTTGTTTGATTTAGATTTCTGTTTCTGATTTAACCAGTGGATAGATGTACATGTAGCATAAATGGAAGCTAAGAATTTTTCTTTCTCATTGCTGAACGTATCATGTCGCTTTAAAGGTTGATTTGGTCTGCCCTTTGAGGATAATTTGGCCTATTGTTTAGTGGGATCAGCGGAAACCTTTGTGATTCAGTTAGACATTTCAGGCAAGTCATTTAGAAAGAAATTAAGGGGAACAAGACACAGCACGCTCTCCTGGGATATTCTGCTTTGAGTTAGCCTGATAACGAAACTTGTCCATTGATAACTAATTTCTGGGTTATAACTGTCAGAAAAGCCTTTTCCAGCCAAGAATTTTCCCTTCGATCCTGTATGTTTGCAGCTTTTGTAAAAGGAAGCATCGAATAAACGCTATCGAAAGTTAATTGACATCGCACAATATAGCAAATAAGATAACATGATTCACAGCGAAACCCATGCAATCAAAATATAACAAAAAAAAACAGGTATATATCAAAGAAAAGAAATCATCTATGTCATATTTATTGGAGATAAAAAGTTCTGTCAGGATTGACCGTTACCAGGTTTTAACCTAGGTGTTCAAATATTCAAGGTCTTTATTTCGGATAGTTTGGGTTTTAAGACAGGAAGAGGAAGAGCTTGGAAGTGACGTGTCATCTGCGATAAAGACGAGTTGCTGAGTCAAAGACATCAGCTATATCGTTCATGTAAATCAACAATTATAGAGGACCATTATGCCAAACTCTATCAAAGGCTTTTGAAATATCACAAAAAAAAACAAAAAATGTATGTTTTCTTTTTTCAAGCGATAAACAAATGTTATAAAACATTTCATTTTATTTGTATACCGTTGAATGTCCTGACAGAAAACCAGATTGATATTTATAAAACAACGCAATTTCAATGAAATAGATTTGTTTTAAAATGACACGTTCAAAAACCTTGCCAACAGTAGACAAGAGCGAAATTGGTCGGTTATTTGAAGCAAAATGTCTATCACTTTTATTTAATAATGAAATCACTTTTGCAAGTTTTCACAATTATGGATTAAAACCAGCAGACAGTGAAATAATAAATAGTAGCCCAGTATGTTTACAAATAGTATGGCAAACATTATTTAACATGTAACGACTCATTCCATCCTGGGCCGACGCTTTACCGAGTTTCAGTATTTGTAGGACATCGTTAATTACACTGTAACTGAATCTAATTGAACCAAAACTTTTATTGGTTTTCGACGCAATATATGGAACCTTAACCTTCCGCTACAGGATCTACGTGAGTTGGTATAGTTTGTGATGTACCACTAGATTTCATCAAACGTTTAGTTAATCTCCAATACGCTTTAGGACCAGACGAAAAATAATCATCAATGATGCCATGGACATTTTCATAAAAATTGAAACGACTATACTTTTTTTCATATTATTTACCTTATTACGCTGACTCTTAAACTTTTGAATGTCTTGAAGACGATTCGATTGTTTTAGCAAGTTTATGTAATTTATCACGACTTCTTCTTTTTTCTTTGTTCGGAATTCATCCAAGGCTTGTCATTTGGCCCGATTAAAACTTCCTTAGTAGGTATACGTATTGTAGCAAATTATAGAAATACATACGTAAAAGTTTCACAAGCAATATCCACTGATTCAGAGCTTGTACACCACTAGTCTCAACACAACACAAGTATGGAGGCACGTCACTCCATAAACATTAACTGTTCAAAGTAACATGACACGTTCACCGAGTCATTGTTTTGAGTTCACCAATTACGTATATGAATAACTTTGCATTAGACCTTGGTATCACAACGGTTAAACGCATATTAAATATTAAGGTAAACTGAACGGTTATTCCGCGCGACGCCACGTCCGTTATACTGTACGACATTGAATGACTTATCATCTGAACTACAGGCGTGACGAGATCAGATCATCTGATGTTGCGAATCCAGCTTCCCCTCCAGAACAGCAGATATCCACCACAAACTGAAATAGAAATCAACCACAGCAGTATCCACTCTCAAACTGTAGGAAGGGAGGGTTGGATTAGAAAAAAAATCATAGATTCTGCATGACCAATTTCACTTGCATGATGTGGAATTTCAATGAATTAAAAAGGTAGATAAATCGGTATTAACCTGAATATGACACTGCGCTGTGTTGTACTGGGGGTAACTCGGGTTATCTTTTTAACCGAGTGACAGAGCTGAACCAAACTAAAGTAAACGATTTCATATTACATATGAAATAGGTATAAATATATGCACGCAGATTTTCCCAATACGGTAAGACTGAATTTTCGGGTCTGTATATGGTACAAATAATACAATTGGTATGGTGTAAGGTGACAAGTATCCAAATTGCTTCTTCGCCATGATGTGTATGGTCCGAAAGCGGTTTACTTTTAACAAATAATTAACATTAAAAATGACACCACCCGCCGGCAAGTTTCTATCTAGTCTAAAATGAGCATGAGATCATAGTATAAGTATATCATCGTAGTGGACATTGTCATCGAAGTTATTATATCATAACCCACTGCTACATGTATGTCGTCACTATAATCTATAATATAAGTCAGACTGGAGTTTGATAAATATACCATGAAAATACAATGTTTAGCACCATATTAGTTTGCTAAATTAAAAGCTTACATACCGCTTAGATAAGAGAATAGTACACTTTAATATACAGCTGTCTTAAATAACGTGACGAAGAAATATGTCTTGTTGGTAAAATAACCGTCTGTCGCTTTTTACAATAAAAAATACCAATGGCACACCTCCTTGTGTTAGTACAACATCTCATCATGGAAGGTAAAAATGACGTCAGAGAGTAAGAGTGACAGATGTGATTTGAAGAATAAAATGAAAGGGTAAAGATATATCGGGAGTGACAAGGAAAAGGAGTGAGGAACAGAACTATGAGAAAACACAAAAATGTACATATTGAGAGCAGGATGGTGAGCCATAGAATGTGGGCGATAGACTCTGTTGTGATATAAGGTTAGTATATAATGGTTTAAACAGAGACTAGCATATAATTCGATTCGTTTAAGGGACTGAGCAAGGTCTGTATTCGTTAAAGGACAGTGAATAAAACATATAACACTTAAGGACAATGGAGGAAAAACATGTAACGTACATAGATTAATGATACAAATTTTGGATTTTCATTTTTGCGAGCAAATATGAAATATCCAAAACGAATATCATAAATCTAAAATTAAGGGAAACGAATGACATATTATTTTTATCATATGATACAAAGTAAACTGCATAATTGTGATCTGAAACGAATATTTGCGTCCGCTTCACAATGACGTGACGTTGCATTGATTGTTCCCATTCGATTTTGATGTCATTTTCGGAGTGATATTACACACGTTACATAAACATGATTTATGTGATGGCTTTATGACACTCCATAACACGGTATTCATATACTAAATGCAAAACCAAACATAAAGTATGGTAGGTATGGAATATAAAGCACTCTAAATATGGATCTACATGGCGTATCGACTAGGATTCATATTATACAAAAGGTCCGGTATCAAATATATACGTGTATAAAGAGAGTGAGAAAAAAACCGATATATATTAATTACAACACGTATTCAAACAAAAAAGTGCATCAAATGAAACGTATGATTTCTGTACTAGATGAGTAGAGTTCAATACTAAGGCAGAACATGTGAAAATAAAAAAATGCATAATTACATTACGGTAGGTATAATAAATAGTTTGGTACAATAGCAGCACATAAATCAAACGCAACATAGGTACGGTAATATTTGAAGAAAAATAAAAAGATAAATTAAAATGAACAAGTAAATAAGTAATACCCTGACAGAACTTGTGAACATCAGTTGGTATTATACAATATACTGTAGACTGACTTAGGTCAATGCCAGGACTTACATTGTAGTACATGTAGTAAAAATGTCAGTATGAAGGTTAAAAGCATCGCGAAACCTGTTATTGTTTGTAACTATCTAAAACAAAAATGACTGTTCTATCATGCATGTGACCTGGTGCCACGTTAATTGTTTTGGTTTGATAAGTATAACGAATATTTCAATCAATAATTTCAATCTATTGTATCATGTCAAGGAGCATTCGTTGTGCCAATTAATGATAAGAAAACTGTTAAGTTTTAATTTGCGATTAGGACTCTCATCATAACAGACGTTTGATCTCCTCATATCCTTTTGAGATCGTTTGATACCGACATAAGCAGCCTTCAATTACTTAACGTCAACAATCAGCTCACGTTCATTAGCTCTTATAAGCCTATCCGATCTTTGATCTTCTTACTCACGTGTTATGTACATGCACGGATTTTTTCCGCAATCAACAAAGATACATTACCAAATGGGATTCTCATTAGTTTGCTGTGTACGTTGCCATAGTGAACAAAGACAACTTCACGTAACGACGTGACATAATCGCTGTACTGTTTCATTGGTTTGTTTATTGATATGTAATATCAAGAGGTGTTCCGGACAGAGGATGGCAGAAGAAATGCCGAGTATGAGGCGGGAAAGCAGAACCGTTTTGAGAACACGTAGCAGAAAGAGTGACGGCGAACGAGCTATGCGTGTATGTTAAGTTCACAAAGGACGACTCGGACTGTTTCTTGAATGTTGCGTTTATTTTCCACAATGATATAGAATATAAATAAAACCATACAAGATCCAATAAAGTCAAATACATAAACATGGCGCTTACACGCATGTCCAAACTTGAAGCGTGCGTTCTGTCGTTGATAACTTCACATACAAGATGTTATTCAAAATAGGAATACTGTTTTAACCTTACAATGACTGCAATTTTATCGCAGTTGATACTAGAACTACAAACCCCTGATACATATTTTCGATTCACTTAACCTTATCAATTAGCGCTTGTTCACCTTATCACATGTGAAGATATTAAACTACCTTCCCCTACTACGGGTCAGGGTTTACACCGACAGGATATATGCATCTGTCTAAATAGGAAACTCTCTACATTCTTTGACAGATGCTTGTAAATAAAAGTGTACATGCTAATGCATACATAGACAATGCTTGAAAATGAAGACATAGCTATGAATCGAAATAATCCACATGTATATCAAATCGCGAGTATGATATGTTTGATAAAAAGTACAATGTTACACCAAATGAATACTTGATGCAATTTATCAAAATAACATTAATAAAAAGAAGTTAGCATAAAAAAGTGATATAATTACATACCAGATCTGGGAAGACTTGGCACTTCTGGATATGAGAATAAATACATCCAACCTCTAACTCTCAATGTATATAAATAAATACTAATAATATAAAACCGTGCAAAAACATGTAACAAGGACTGAACTGACCACTGATCGAAACGAGTCAACACCTATAATTAGAACAATCCTACCACATCTGAACACGACTAGTTAAGACAGTGCTACACGTGACAACATACTCACGTGTATACGAAACAAAACAAGTGCATACACGATCAAAGAGATAGTGAAGAGAGAGAAACATTATTGGATCTCCTCTTTTGACTATGGCTAACACATTTTGTTGATTTTGACAGTACTTTATTATCCATTAGTCTAGTCATTCTAGCTGAAATATGGCAAAACCTCAAACAAATTGCAACAGAAAAGTTTTGGTGTTTTTCTGAATTAATAGCATATGGAAATCACCAGAAAAAAAATCTAGAAAATTATAATGTGGGAAAAATTGTTTACTTCCGGTTTAATTATCTCCCCTTGACAACTTTTTTTTTCGTTTTGTCGGGGACTAGCTTTAAGCTTACACGATCAAAATAGACATAAAATTAAACTATTTTATGACTTGAGAGTTTATATTTTGTTTACAAAAGCGTATTATTGCATAAATAAGTATATGCCCATAACAATATGGAATAAAAATGGCTGATTTTGTCCGACATGTTCAAGTTTTACACAATGTTGGTGGGAATATTGACATCCAGGTTTCACTTTGAAAGGTAAACATTATTTCAAAAGTCATCCAAACCGAGCGATGGCACTAGTTGCTGAAAATATGTCTTGAAAACACCATAAGCACTCATTTCCAATATGACAATCAGCGTCAAGGACTGCTTCTGCATTGGAACAACTCAATCCTTTGCACTCTCCACATGCCTGTGAACATTCCAAACCATGCTTTCTGCACGTACATCGTTTCGAGTTACAGTTAGTTTTGCAGTTGCAGCGAATAATTTTAATCAGGTGTTCCGGAGCAGGAGGAGAATGTGTCTTGATGGGAAGAAGCTTTCCATTGTCGAGATACCATCCCCATTCCTGTTGAGGAAATGTGTCGTCATTTCCCATCCATATTTGGGTTTGGAGATAAACTCTTCTGCTGTGGTATTCTGCTGCAGCCGAAGTTGGGGGTAGCAATTGCACTTGCACGCACGATTTTCCAACGAAAACTTTATCAACAAATTTCTTATATCTTAGAATGTTAAGTCCTTCTTCTGGATTGCCATTGTGAAGAGAAACAATGGCCTTTTTACCCGGCTGCAATAACGTCTTTTCCAGAGGCAGAATCATCGGCAAAGACTCCAGCTAGATCCTTGAAATCTGAATCATTTACAGTAAGGATCCCCCGTCAAGCACGTAATGTACATCTTCTGGTACGGGAGAGGTGCAATCTCCGAAACTCCAAATTGCATCTGCAAGAACTGTTTTTTTGTGCAGCCCTCATGAGACCTGACGGTTCAAATAACGAAGATGGACGGGTGGCAAGTTCATATGAGAAGACAGTAGATACGTCCTCTGGTAATCCATTTGCTGCTGCCATTTTGGGTCAACTTGGACATCATCATTTTCTATTCTCAAAGTTGCAGGTTTCGCACTCAACGTAACAGCTTTGTTTGTTTTGTTAAACACATAGTTAGCCATGTTCTGTCTCTCCATTGATTTACAATTGCTTCTCCAATTGACCTAGCATTTTCTGTGTTTGCCTTTCTATCATCAGTTTCTCCAGTTTCTATATTTCTGAGAGAAGCATCTCCCTCAAATGGATTTCTTTCAAGCAGAAAGGCAAGAATGGTTTCTGTATCTTTCCCGTCTTTTTCCTTTCTTGATTTCCCACTTTCTTTGGGTTGGTCTTTTGTAGCATAGCTCACGTTACACAGCTCTTGCATCGCATTGTTCATATCCGCGCAAGCCAGCATTGAAAGTAGCCATACTGCTCTCTAAGTTTCACTCATGCCACGAGCCCTCGACAAGCCTCCAGTTGATTTCACGCTTCTCATAAGAACTTGTTCAATGACAAGATCAGTTGATAGACCTGCCCAAAACCTATCGCTTCTTCGTATAACATGATGGCCCGTATGGAAGGCATTGAACACTTTAGGATTATCCTTCTCAAGTGCGAGCATATTTTGCAAATACGCGTAGGCCGAGTTTGTGTATAGATTGTGTCCTGCTGCAGCGAGGTAGGGCAGCATCTGCTGCACGGAAACTAAATGAAGGTTCCAATTTCCGGTTCGTTCTGTCTTGATGAAACGTTTGAGAATAGAAATCATTTCCATGTACTGGATCCACAACTTGGCTGTTCGATTGCAGGAAATTGAATCCATCCTTGCTTTCAATTTTTCTTGAATTTTGTCTAAAAGATCTGAATGTATAACCTCGTCTAATGATATTTCTCCTGATAGCATCACATCGTAGAGTTGTGAAGCAACATCCAGGTCGTTTTTATGCAATTCTGACGATCCGCTGGCGTGCTGAAGTTGTTCATCTAGTATTGTTAGCCCCCCCCCCCAAAAAAAAAACAACTGGTTGGCTCAATATGAAGTTGACTTTCCTCTGTTGAAGACGGCAAGACTATGTCGTACATACTGGACAGTAAAATTGTATGCAATGCAGCGTCTACAAAAAAATGCCCTCTCACTGCTCTTGCCACAGCTTTACCGGTCATCATATGAGAAACAGTCGTTGGTGCATAAACAGTTTCCAGTACATGTTGCAGGCCTGATCCTCTCATTAGTTCGCCAATGCTTCCAAGGAAGCTCATTTCCATATGAAATCCGCCGAGCCGAAGGACAATTTTTTTGAGTTCACCGTCAGACGGTTCACTCGCAACAATCATCAAGGTTTTCCAATAGAGCGGCTGATCAAATGTCAGTATCGGGAGAGACCCATATTTTGTTGCTTCTCTACTTACAAAGCGCATGGTTGAGTATATGCAAGAAAGATCCCCTGGATTCATGTCTATCATTGGCAAGAACACAACAGAAGACTGGCCAGGAAACGGGCCTTGATTAACAGCCTGCATTGTTGCATTTCATCCTGGGCGAGTGGGTCTCAGTGGCCAAACAATGGACGACAGAAAATCAATCTTCAAACAACAGTCACACTCCTCTAGCCTGGTAAGTTTCTTATATGTCATCATATCAAGAGGATTAGAATGAAGCTTGAAAAAGTCAATGTTGATTTTACATATGGCTGCAACCTCATCCAAAGATATGTCCTTTCTAGGAACAGGTCTGCGTCTAGTAGTCGTGCTCGGAGTAATGCCAGCGATGATTCCCATTCTATGGAAAGTATTATGGCCATCTAATGTTCTGAGGTTGTGATCGACGTTGTCGGCGATGTACTGAATCACATGGTCATTGGTGATTACATCAATATCAAATCCTTGAGATTGAGCAGCTTTTGCTTCAAACTTCTGTACCTCCCTATAAGATACAAAAAAAAAACAAGGCTGTGAAGCGTGTCTACCAGAAACTTCGATGCAAACTGATGATGTGTTTGAACCCCTAAACCAAGCTGGAGTGGAGCGATGAGAAGTCTTGGTCGATAGGCTTGAATGAGTGCTTGCCCTATTGCTGCTATCTTTAATTCAGCTTCATTTTCGCTGAATAGGCATCGCAAAAATTGCTGCAAGTTTTTAGGAACAAAGTCAACATTAGCATTGGTAGAAGGATATGTTTCTTTCGATGCATTGATTACCTTGGTGTCATTCATAATTAATTTGCCGCAGTTTCAATTACATTCTGTTTCTCACACTCGGTATCTTCGTTTTTTGGAAGCTGGTAAAAATCTCTGAGTATGTATGATGCAGTTTCTTTGAAGGTTACAATGTATGCACTACCGTTGATTTCTGTGATTATGACCGAAGGTCCAAAGTGTTCCTTTAGTTTAGATTTCATGTAAACTGTACTATACAATGGCTCTCATCCTTTCCACGGGGTCGCAAATAGACAGTAAATCTGTTGAAATGCAGGCACTTCACAACCGTCAGGAAAGCGTCAGCTTGACGATCATTCTTTGGTCTTCCACAAGATTTTCTCTGCTGCTTGGTTGGAGTAAATGCTACGGGGATATGTTTATGTGTACGGAAATTCACGCTACACAGCTGATGGTATACAGCATCAGCAGCCGGTAAGTCTCTGATAAATTCGAGGCGTCCTTTAACATCATTTGCCCATTGGTCTTTTCTGTGTTCACACACTTGCTCCACTGTCTTCTGTAATTCAAGAGTTCTCACAGGATAAACATCTTGACCTCTTTTCTTATCAGAATGTTTAGCCATCCTTCCACAAAAGAAGCAATGGTCACAAAACCGGAACACTGTCTCTTCCATCGAGCGAAGGGAACACCCCTGAGTAGAATCATTTGTGATATCGTCCTTCGAATTTTTGGCATCTCGTTTTATAACATTTGCGTTACAGTAAAGACGTCTGCATTCGATATGCACTCTGTCCCCGGGAGAGGTAATTATATTATCACCACGTATATCACTGGCACTATTTATCCCGCTGCTCCCTTTCCCACCAAGAACATTTGTGGTCTGGTCATCGTCAATTGGTACTTGACATATAAAGCAGGTTTCCTAAAATGGATAAAAAAAATCATGAGAAGCATTGCATGTATTCATGAAATATTATATCATTAAAATAGTTTTTCAAAATATCATCAATTATATTTTCTGATTTAAATCGATTCACTGATATCATACAATCGATTCCATGATATCATATAATCGATTCACTGATATCATACAATCGATTCACTGATATCATACAATAGATTCACTGATATCATATAATCGATTCACTGATATCATATAATAGATTCACTGATATCATACAATAGATTTAATGATATTACATTTTATGAATACATGCAATTCTTCTTATTAAAAACTTTATCTATTTTAGGAGTGAGTGAGTGAGTACTCGAGAATTGGGGTTTAACGTCTTCTTACCAACCAGGCTCATATGCCGACGGTATTATTGATGCATGGTACATGTAGTATATATGTGCTTTGGACTGCTTGCCATGGCGCGATTTCAGGCCGTCTTTATAGTGCCAGCTCACTGTAACTACAGTGACGCATGTACCCTACCCAGACACATCATACTGATTCAAGTCAGGCTAGTCGTTGCGCTATCCCCTTANCCATCCCCCCACCCCCTCCCCGACTCAGAAGCGAACGCTGTCTTTTTTTTAGGAAAATGACCACCTGTACTATATAAATTATCAAATGATATCACAAATTCGAATTCATTATATCATGAAAAATCACGTAGAACAAGCAATTTTCATGTTTTTAATACAAATATAAACCGCGATTTTTCAATTTTCAAAGGTATAGGCTTCCGTAGTTTTTTTTCTCGGTCAAATTGCGGTTCAATAGACAGGCAAATATTTGATCTTATGTGTAAAACAAAACATTTTCTTTAAATTCAGGTGAACACTGCCTTCACAGAAGTTTAAAATCAGCAAATATTCCAATCCCAAACGATTCTTACACTGCTCTGACATATTTATGAATATGACTGTATACTGCCGAGCAATGAGGTAGCAGACGACGGAAAATGTTAATTCGTAACGGATCAAAATTTTCATGTTTTCATCATACATAGGCATTTATAACCCAATCACTCTTACAGATTTCTCTACAATAACATTTCGACAGTAGGTAGCTGAGCAGCAGGTGGTGCAGCTGTAGCTGTCCATTAAAATGAACTCACAGAATGATCAAGTTAAATTTACAGGCTGTTGCTGTCTGTGCAACATTACATAGACAAATAACCGTCTGTTCAATTAGTATTGTTTTCCCTTGTGATCAACTGAATAACATCGTCTCCCAACTCCCAACACCATTCATACTCCTTGGTGATTTTAATGGTCATATAAGCCTGTGGAGTTCTCCCAACACAGACGAGAGAGGAAGACTAAATGGGGAATTTACAGATAAAAATAACTTGTGCTTTTTAACAGCAATACCCTACCTATTTACACCCTACTACGGGCTCTCGTACCCACTTTGAGCTGTCATTATGTCATTCTTCCATTCCACTTGGTTATGACTGGAAGGTAAATAATGATCTTTGTGGAATTGACTACTTCCGAATATTGGGACTCCTCTTGATGATCCTCTACCTCGATGGAATGTGCACAAAGCAGATTGGGTACAATTCCAACACAATGCAACGAGAAGCTTACCACAGAACAAAAATGACTAACCTCGACGACCCAATCAAAACTTTTACTGAAACACTAACTTCTATTGCCCAAAAGACCATTCCAAAGTCCGCTCCAAAACCTACGAAGTTCCTTTTATCAGAAGAATCTTTTAAAACACGCAGTAATCGGGCAGCTGCTCTAAGACGCTACTTGAATTGCCCAACTGCTTCAAATTACAGTGATTTTAAAATTTGGCGGGCAAAGGCTCGACGATCGATTAAAATTGACAAAAGAAACAGCTTGAGAGAATATGTATCCAAGGTAACATCAAACACGTCCTCCAAAAAAGTATGGGATTAGATTCGGAAAATAAGTGGAAAAAAAGAAAAAGTCAAAATCCTCCCAACTCATTAATAACAGCAATTTGTTTTTGTCTAAGTCCGAACGTGCTGATGCATTTGCAAAAAAAACATTGCTAAAAACGAAAAAAAACGACTTAATTTCAAATCATCAAACAAAGACAGTTACAATGAACTAGTTACCCTACCAAAACTTGTTGATTCGCTAGGCAAATCACAGGACTCTGCTTCAGATCAAGATGATATCCCATATCAATTTCACAAACACCTACTAGACTCGTCAATACGATGCCTTCTTTACATATTCAACCAAGTTTACGCTTCCGGAAATATTCCATGTTCGTGGAAGAACTCCACAATTATACCTATCCCAAAATCGGGAAAGGATGCTACTGACCCAAACAACTATCGTCCTATTTCTCTGACTAGTTGTGTACGTAAAACTTAAGAACAAATGATAAACACAAGACTGGTTTGGGTTCTTGAGACGAACGATATAATATCCCCTCTTCAAATTGGTTTAAGAAACAAAATGGGGACATATGACCATCTCATCATATTTAATAAATCCGTTCGAGAGGCTTTCGCCAAGAAGGAACACCTTGTTGCCGTGTTCTGTGATCTTGAGAAGGCCTATAATACTACATGGCAGTATGGCATCATGAAAAGTCTTCACGACCTTGGCGTACGTGGAAACCTCCCCAATTTTATATCTAATTATATATCAAAAAAACACTTCAAAGTCCGTGTTGGTTCAACTTTTTCTGAAACGTCTGAACAGGAAATGGGAGTCCCACAGAGTGAAATCCTATCCCTCACCCTGTTTGGTCTAAAAATCAATGATATAGTCAAATGTTTTGGTCAGTCAACAGAAGGGTCGTGGATGACTTCTTGATATATTACATATCTAAGAACATGCACACGATAGAACGACAACAGACGAAAACAGCTTCAAATTCTCTAAATTCAAAACTGTGCAAGCATTTCGGTCAAAAACGAAAAGCACACAATGACCCAAATCTTCACTTGATGGTACTAGAACTCCTGTTGTTGAACAGACTAAATTTTTAGGCCTCATTTTTTATTCGAAACTCTCTTTCATTCCACATATAAAGTATCTAAATTTCCTGCAAGAACTCAACATAAAGTTGACCGACATAGCTGAATTTAACATGTCTGATGCTCCTCCAAGGACCATACCAACACCTGATTTTAACTTTACATTACATGAGCGACGGAAATCCAGTGTAATTCCCTAAGAACACAAATCCTCCTTTCGGGAATGCATTTCGATTTGTTCAGACTCTCTATCTGTCCTACATAATTTACATTTACGAGATCAAAAAAAACACACTCGTACAAAACCTTGCTTTTCGAATATCTCGTATCTTAAAAAAATCTAAAATAACTTTACTATGGATTCCAAGCCATGTCGGAATTAAAGGCAACGAATTTGTTGACAGGGAAGCAAACAATGCATTAAATCTGGAACAAACAAATATCAAATATCATTTACTGATATTAAACCTATTATTCGTACAGCCATTCAAAATCAATGGCAGCAACGCTGGTCTCTCGAGACCAGCAACAAACTTTTTAAAGTGCAACCGAAACTTAAAACATGTGTTCCCAGTCGGAAAGATCGTAGAGAGGAAGTTGTCCTCTCTCGGCTTCGTACTGGCCACACATGTCCTACTCATTCGTACCTTTTAAAACGAGAAGATCCACCTTCATGCCACGCATATGACATTCCATTGACAGTGAAACATTTTTAATAGAATGTTCCGATTTTAAACACATTCGTGATAACTACTTTTGAGTCCCGGATATGAAAACTCGTTTCAGTTCCGTCGACTCGAAGGCATTATTTAACTATTTGAAAGACATCTGTCTATTCTATAGACTCTAATGTCTTTTAACCCACCTTACCCTCTTTGGCATTTTATTTATCACATAGTCCATATCATCTATTCGTTATCTCTGCTATTATTTTAAACCCCTTTTTTATTTTTTATTCTCTACACATACAATGCGAATGCTTTAAAAAATGAAAAAAATGATCGCCTTCGCTACCCACATGTTTGTTTAAAAAAAAAAAAAAACATGACCCTAAATGTTATCAGCCGTCGATGGGCCGTTAATCACAAACAAACAAACAAACAAATATTGACACTTTAACGGTATAGACAATTTCTCTCTTTTCTTTCTATACCTCGAAATCAACCTGTTTCAATATTAAACGTATATGATGACAACCGAATTTTATCAATTTGTTTTATATTTTGCAAACATAAAGAAATTCCTGCAGATAAAAAGGTCCCTTAGCAGATGAAGCTATCGAATTCAAAAAATTCCAATTGAAATATGTGATACATTCTAAGTTTACGTTTTATGATATTCAACATTTGAGCTACATAACCCTCTGTTGGCCATAAATATCCCACACCTTACCAAAATAATTCATTTATTATTGTATTTGTAATTGGCAATCATTTCCACCTAGCAAGCATTGAAAAATACAATTGTTCGGAAATTTATGTTTCTTATAATTATATTGAAATGGAAGGTAGTCCTCCTATTTCATGTTAAATCACAACATTAGGCGTGCTTCTCTCAACCCCCAAATTATTTTACAAAAATCCAAATGTACTTTCCCAATATCTGGTGCTTTGTGAGAAACCCCAAAACTTCTCCGCTACATAGTTCCAGATGCTGCACAATCTAGAAGATAATAACAATTATTTCAGAAGTTCAATATCTTTTGTAACACTTTCTATGATACCGGTTTAATTCACATCAATACTGTCACAATGATTGTGTCTATTCCTTTCAAACAAATGATGTACATATTCAGTATTTATATCATTCCGTCTAATACGAGTCAAATTCTGATTACCAACTTGTTCCTGGACACATATTTTAGAACGTTTAAACGCAAAGAAACATACCTTGGAGATGTGTTAACCTATTTCAAACATAGCTTGTCTTCAGTATCCTTGTTGTGTTGATCGAACAAACCGGTACACATTAAGTTATTATTTATGGATTTACGGCTCTGGAGGTCTCTTACAACAACGTTCTTCACACTCCTTCCTGATGGAAAGACATTCAATTACTTACTGTCCTTATACAGTTGTGGGACCGCACAACGCACCAAACATTGTGTGCGCACATCTTGCATACATCGTGCACACACCGTCCGCACATCGTCCACACATGGTGTGCACAACTGTGCGATTTAACAATCGTTCGCCCCGTTGTAAGCTTCTCTTCGCACAAATGTGTGATTTGGTAGAATTGGTTGATCAATATTGTGGAATGGAAAAACATCCGGAGCCCTCATATGGAAAAGGGAACACTGTACATATAAATTGCTCATCAAAGTTATAAGGATTATGTTCAATTTTTACAATACGTGTTACACAGCATTACAGTGACCGTTAGACTGTCAAGAATGGGTCTAGCTCCCAGGTAACAGAACAGGTAAATAACAGTTTGATGATTAACCTGAGTTTTACCTGGTCTGTGCCTTACAAAGGGAACTGACATGTGATACCGTATGACCGTTATGAAAACATAACTGGACGTTAGGTATTTGTTATTTGCATTCGTGTTGGCCTATAGCATCCCTTCATCTTGATTTTCACACCTTGGGCGAGTTACGTAAGTGCTCCGGTGAGTAAAACTACGGTCTAGATACAAAGATGCTATGTTAACCTGTATACACGTTACCGTGTCAATACATGTATGTATTTTACAATTTTCTATTTGAATCGCTTAAAAAACACCGAAAACATCATTTCTGAATTTTTAAAAAATATAGATTGAAAGATCAGCTTATATATGTAGCTAGAATATAGAAATATACCTAAAAAGCAACTAATTATGTTTAAACATGAGACCGTATCTATTGTTAAGCCATTTCTCAATTTACATCAACCGCGATTGACATCGCACAACGTTCGTCCGTCGTCCGCACAAATGTGCGCAAGCAATAATCGCCCAGATTTCAATCGTTCTCCCATCGTGCATACATCGTGCACACTCCGTGCGCACACCGCGGTGTGCACATCGTGTAACGTTGTGCGTTCCCACAACTGTATCTGCGCCATTCCTCTAGTTCACTGTCCAGTGTCTCGTTTTACCGCTTTCAGTCTAAAGGTCTATATCTCACGTTCCAAACCAGCCACTCGACATGCTTCAATAGTCATAGAAAGAACTCAATCATTTATTTTCACCTGTACTTCTATTGATCTTAAATAGGTTACTTTAATGGACTGTCTTTTCTCTTAATCATTGCAATTACGTCTTCTAACGTGCAGGGCTCCTATGGCCTCTCGAGGAACTTCTGATACCGTCGACATTGTCAGGTATTGCGCCTACCCTAGTGTCCAAATGCGCTCCAGTAGACTGTGATATTTTTTTTATATATTTTGTGCTATAACCGTTATCCACTTTCACCGGTAAGCACAAAGGTAACCGGAAAAAATGTATTTACGGTCGAGAAAGAACTGCAAGCGCTCACATAAAGATGTCCATAATCGTAAGGGAAGAACGTTGATGGTAAGTAATTTAAAGGTGTTGTAAACCAAACTAATAATAATTATAGACTTCATTTGAATTCGATAACACATTGAGTCAAGGACTTTTCCCACATGTGGTCGACATAAAATATACAATATTTACAACAGACCGGACTTGTTTTGATGACGCCAGACACAAAAAAGCATTACATTTTCCTTCACAGTTGGTATCAGGTCAACAGTCAAGTGAATCCTGTTATATCCTGATGATAGGAAAAAGAGCGAAATTTAGCGGCATAGTACCTTTGAAGTACCTTAAATCTTCGTTTTTCTCTGAAGTTATTTGTATTTCGCGCTTTAATTCTAGGTGCGTTTGTAAATGTCAATTATCACGTGTTAGTGTTGTTATTTTTGTTAAGTATTTGTTTAAGGGATTTAAATGTACGACAGTAAGGAACTATTAATTAGTTATTGTTGTTCGCGCTACTTACTGTCCTGCATCTGAGCCAAACAACACCTCCAATACACCAAGTAGACTATTGACTTGTCGTATGACGTCAACACAATTTTGAGTATTAACTTTAAATTGCAGAGATTTAAGTCAAATGTGCCTTATAAAGTATTTGCCTTTAACTTTAGTTTTTTCTTACTGACCTCATTTTGGCTCAAAATGCTTGAAGGATATTTTATCGAATTTGACTATTAGTTAATTATACCTTTTGTTACAAATCTTTATAGTTTAAAGCGTTTAAGAACAATATAGACTTTGGTAGACATAATAGATGTTTCATCTGTAGTGTTTATCAATATTTTCTTAGAATGCTCCAGATGATTTAAGAATTATTATCTAAATTTCTTTCTTGTTAAAACAATATATATCTGTAGATATCTTTCAACTTTGAGGCATATTCCAAAATGATGTTATAATAAGGTATATTTTAGTATTTTGATATTTTTTAAAGTATCTGTAAGGTTTCGATGACATCACCCCGTTCCCCGTTGGACTTTAAAGCTCTTTCAAACGATCTCCATAAAACTTGTCCTTCATTCGAGTTAACATACTTGTGACTCTACGTTGTACTTTATCAATACAGTCATCATTATTCTTTTAATGTGACGACCATACACTGCTGGCTATTCAAGAACTGGACGTACCAGTGACTTGAACGGTACTGCAAATGTTAGTATTTGAAAGATTTTCTTATAAGTCCTACTGATTGGTGTGCTATATTCAACTGTACTTGGATATGTTTTTTCATTACTCAGATGCTTATCCATCACAACGCCAATACCTTGTTTTCTCCACTACTTCCAGAGTAACCTGAAAGTTTTTGTATTTATCCAATAAATGAGCTTTCCTTGACCTTGACTACGCCAAATATGCAAAAAAGACAAAAACGGAAAACAAAGGATTCTAAATACCACTATAGCACTTTCACCACTTCATTATTTGAAATTCTCTCATATATGTCATCTAAGTATTTGGAAAATACTATTTTTTTGTTGTTATGATTTTATTAATGGTTATTAATAGGTTATTGAGATTACAATGAAATGCATAAATATGTTGATGATTATAGATTATCACACTGTCTTTTCAGTGTTTGTCGTTCAAACAACTTTCTTATCTACTTGCGAGCGATGAGAAAATTGTTTGAACGACAAACACTAAAATATATATTTCTCCATTCAAAAAACTCAACTAGACACCATTTTTTCCAAATTAGTTCTAAACTCAATGGTCAATGATCACCTGTGACAAACGTAAACAAATAAAGTTTTGCGCGTAGGAATACAATGAACCTTAAAACTACGTAGACAAAACTATTTTTAAAGGAATCCTATCGTCATTAGCATTTCCAAATACTTATTTACACCTGAAATGGTGTTGTTATTCTCACAATATTTTTCCGTTACTTTATTTATTTATTTTTTATTTATTTTTTATTTATTTTTTATTTATTTTTTTCATTTTTTACAAGACAAGACAAAACGTATATGAAATTGTTCCTCAGTACATGATTGTTCATACAATTTAAACAAAGATCATATCATCATCATCAGACATCATCATCATCATCATCATCATCATCATCATCATCATCATGTAGGATATTATTATTAACACATAAGCAGATATTAAGCAAATAATTGCCAATGTCATGTACATACATAAAGACATACACCGAGACACTGATGCAAAAACAATACATATAAACCTATGACATCAAACACACAAGAGAAAAAACAAATAAACTGAAACACAAAAAAAAAACACAAAAAAAACACAAAACACAAAACATTACAGGGGATGGGGAGCACTCCTAGGTCATTATATTTCAACTTAAGCATGGCGAATTAAAATGTATGAAATATTTGATGATTATTATTACAGTGAGGAGACGATAAAGTACAATAGATGTATATATGTATAGAACAAACATGTCATATATATATATATGGTCATATTATAATTGCATCCAGTTATCTATTTGATGATTTAACTCATCCTTATTTATTAATTTATTCTGTTTATACACAAGGATCTTTTGTGCTTTTAATTCAAATTTTATATGGTTTTTGAGACTAGTCAGATTAAGGTCAATTTCTAGGCATTTAGTTTTATATATGATTTGTTTTATAAGTAGTATTATGATGTTTTCTATATAAAACTTTGTATGGTTATATGTATGTTTACCAAAAAGGAATTCTTGTTTTTCAAATCTTAGTGTAAGGTTTTTAGCTATAGTATTTGTTTTCAGCTCGTCAATTAGCCTATCATTTTTTTCGCAATCCCATAGCATATGAACTATTGTTTCAGGGTGAATTTTACAGAAAGTGCCAAGGTTATTGTGTGATTTGCCAATTTTGAATACAAATGTGTTTGTAGTGAGAATTCTGAGGTTTATTCTGTACTGTAGCCACTGTAGTTTGGAGTTGGTGGTGGTTTTAAAAGGACATTCATATATTTTTTTCCATGTTTCATCATCTATATTTTCATTTAATATCCATTTTCTTTGAGCAGTAGGTTTAACATTATTTTTAATTAATATTAAATATATGTCTTGTGCTCCTTTACTATTTTTAAGTATTAACTTAAGATTGATAGGTATATTTGGAAAGATAACTGTTTTTTCTGAAGTAAAAATGTGATGATTTTTTCTTATAAAATGATGCACAGCATTCTTTAGGCCTTGGTATGTCAAAAAATTGGTATTTATGTTATATTTTTCTTGAAATTCTTCAAAGTGGTAGAGTGATCCATCCTGTTTAATAACGTTATATACAAATTGTACTCCCTTTTTAAACCATGAATTTTTGAATGTAATTTTTCTGTCAATTTTAATTTCACTATTGAACCACAGAGGGTTTTCACGTATATTTGTATTGTATATATTGCTAGTGATAATAGTAATGTACCATGCTTCTAAGACATATTTCCAAAAGAGGTTACTACAACGGTTAGATTCTTCTTTCAATTTTTCAAGCCCGCAGTTAGCTAATGTTTCTTTATCAAAATAAGTTTCTAAAATAAGAGCCCAATTTCCTTCTTCTTTATATACCCTTCTTATCCATGTTGCTTTAAGAGCTGTTATAAAAGACTTTAAATGTATCATTTTCAGACCACCTTCTTCATAACTTTTAATTATCACATCTCTCTTTATTTTATCTGGTTTACCATTCCACAAAAAATCATACAGTACACTATTAATTTTTCTTATATATGTTTCATCAGGATTTGGTAGTGCTATAAATAAATGGTTAAACTGTGATATAAGAAGTGTTTTAATAACTGATGTTTTACCTATTGGTGTAAGTACTCGTCTATTCCATGATGATATAAGAGATTTTAGTTTTATAACTATAAGACCTGTTTTCTTGACAATGCATCTGCAGTGCCTTACACTGATCGGATGGAACTAAATCAGCCAGAGACTACGCCATGTACATCAGCTGTCAAACTAAATAATCTCAGTATCGCATTGATAATCTCTCCTGTGGTGTCTTGTTGTGCCCACCGCGAATATCAGTACATTTGATTTCACACACTCCGGAAGGTCGTTAATGAATACAACAAAGAGATTGGTTCACAGGACCGAGCTCTGCGGGATTCCACTTGTCACTTGATGCCAATTTGCGAAATCACCATCCCCACGAACTTTTTGTTCGAGTGGTTAACACTTCGGCCTTCCACGCAGGCGGCCGGAGTTCAATCCCCGAAGTCGTCGCACGCATGGAATATTAGAGAAAGTGTTTTTCTCCTGCCAACACAACTCCAACAACCCAGGTGGAGTATACAATGGTCTGGGGTGGATGTTGCGGTATTTGTGATGTATCATTCAAGTGAGGTGGCAATATAAAAGATACCGTTGGAAGCACGGTCCCACTACAAACAGAACACAATACATATCCAGCACACACGCAGGTATACACACAAAGGGAGATATTAGCCAGGTGGCATATGACTAGTAGCTAGCGCCTGATATGGCAGCTCCTGCGAATTCCTCAAAAAATGTATTAATTGTATATGCTAATTGTATGTATGTATCTGTGTACCGGAAAGCGCTTTATAGTGGCTTATGTTAGCTAGATAGGGCGCTATGTCAAATGTTGTATATATTATTATTATTACTGAATAATTGCTCAGTCCATTTGCGTGTTTCTATTGATGTTATAAGCATCAAGCTTGTTTATGAGATGGTTATGAGGCACTACTCAAAAACCATGTAGACTGATTCTACCTACCCTCCTTCGTCAAGGATAGTTGTCCAACAATCTAATACGTTTATCAGTTTTAAAGTTGGTGATCTCCCATTGATGAATCCATATGCTTGTCAGTCAAAAATGGTATTTATTCATATGTGCAACAATTTGGTTTCCTAACTAATGGTTCCATTATCTTACAGATCAAACTACAATTGTAGTAAGGCTGACCGGTCTATAATTGGATGTGGAACATTTATCTCCTTTCTTTAACACTGCTGATACCTGACCTTCCTTCCATTCCTTTGTTGGTACAATGCCAGTCTCGAATGACGGATTAAATAATGTATACCGGGCAATTTTCGCAGTTTTACTTTCTCCCTTTTCACCCTCCGTGATAAGGACGAATTAATCATTACAGTGATGATAAGTAGACAACATGATAATTATACATAGTAACTTAATGTGAAGGGTGAAATTAAAAAATGTGCNTGGGGGGGGGGGGGGGGGGGGCGAGATTTTGACTGGATGAAAGATTCCTGGTATACAGTATTACAATGTACGCACAGTGCTATATGAATCACATTAGCAAGTACATGTACCTTCAATACACCTTCAATACAGCCGGGTGAAATGCCCGGTCCTGCTGATTAAGATGTGTTCGGACCAGTTTTCTTATATCATCATCCTCTTGAAATATTTAATCATTTGAGCTTTCCTCTCCTTAGTCTGTAACTACCATCCTCATCATCTACAGTCAACACACTGCTAGACAAATAAGTCAGACAGAATATCAGTATTTTCTGTATTTGCATTATCTAACAGTTAACGTATTCCCAATTTTGTTATAAATACTTTTGGAGGATTCAGCTATGTGGGGTTCTTTTGTCCTTTTCTATGACGTGTTGAAGATTACTTCTTGGTCTGCAATACTCCCTCGTGGAATCCCTTTTTCCATAAGATATTCCCTCCACAACCTATGTTTGCGTCTGATAGATTGAACTGTGTTAATATCCAGTGGTGATTTTCATTGATGTGGTTTGTTACTTTTTTCATAGCATTCATAAATGAATTGGTGAATATACTGAAAGCCTCCTCTATATGCTTACCTTCTGATAACGTAAACAAGTGCAGTAACATCTCACGCATCAGTGCCCCACGATCTGCTTTAGCTTAGATATCACGTTCTGGGTTGTTCCCTTGTGTGTTGCAAAGCATGAAAAGTCAATGTACATGATAATATGATCACTAGCTTCCAACGGACTTTGACAATTAATGTCGAACACGCAAATTTCGTCATTTACTAAAACCAAGTCCAATAGAGTTGGCTCCTGGTTGACCTTTAACCTGGTTTTCTCTGTCATCACTTGTTGGAAAAGGGTTATTCAAGCGTTCCATAAACTGTAAGCTAGTATAACTTAGTGCATGCCATGTAGACCATTTTATCTGAAAGGTTGAATTGGGCGGTTGGAATCTCCTAATATTAAGAAATGCTAATACCCCTTCAAACTTCTGTCACGTATGAAAATGTCCATTGGATTTTTCATATTATCCCTGCTCAGATGTAAGGTTCAGACCTTGTTTACAGGAATTTTCGTGCTATATTCACACTGTATTATCTTGGTCTAGTCTGTATTTGGTACGAGTCTTATTTAACATGACGTAATACGTGCTATGTAAACTGCAGCTCCTGCCCCGGTGATAAAACCCTTACATAACGATATTTGAACAAGACCTGGATAACGTTACAGAATAAATATCAAAATTATTTCAGCACCTGTGGAAATAGGGCTCAATATTAAGGAATGGTAGGAAAATGCCACATCAATCAGATGCTCTTTTACCAGATTAAGATCCCTATGACCCAGCACAACACAAGTTCAAAATGATGTTTCGCTGGGTCATGGAAATCATAGATTACAACAGAAAAGTTAAACCTCGAATGATACGATAAAACAATGAAAAGAATTATTACAGAGAGGTTTATTAACGTTAGAACTTTTTCATTGGCTCACTTTCAAACAAAAACAAAAAGGAATGATAACAAACAAACTTCAATCTTTGAAGATAAAAAACGCACCTAGGCCGACAAATATTTATCTATTTCTTATATAAAAGTGTTGGTGTGTGTATTTTCACAAAGTATCGTGCTACATACAACGTAATGATTTGACGTGATGACAATTCAAATCGTGATACATTGACCTGGTCGTTGTAGGTGTCATCTGGATTCAACATATGATGCTGTACCTCGCTACACCGACAACAGATATACTAGGTACTCAGTGTAACAGTGCCATATCAGATTGCAATATAATATGCTACAATTACAAAAATAATACAGAATTCTAGGTGACGCTATACCTGGATATCGTTATAACTTTAAATTACATTATGTATGTGCGTCTCATCGATACTGTTATTCCGTTTTTGCGTATTGCAGAATTATCTTCTCTTGTGAGCAGGTATTGATTGTTACGTCATCAGTTTTTGGGAAAACGATGTTATTTTCTCACACAAACCAATGACGTAACAATCAATACCTGCTCACAAGAGAAGATAACTCTGCAATACGCAAAGACGGAATACGACCTTTACACTCTGTGACTGACCGAAATAGTGAGTGCAATCTTTTTGTTGATGGGAGCAAACAAAAATATGACGAACATTTGTTTGTTTGTTTGTTTTGTATTGTCTTACGGCCCATCGATAATTTGAGCCATTTAGGGCCAAACAACAATGTATGTAATAAGTAGACATCCACAAAAAAATGAATACATAAAAACCAGAAACAAACGGTTAAAATGTGTAAAATATAACAAAGGGTATCAATCGCAACGAATTGGTTATACATTATATCAGATCTTATAATAGAGAATAAATGAATGTAAATAATCATATACTGAATCGTTTGCACAGAAACTGTATCAAATAAACGTTTAATAGAGAGATCATAAGACATTCTGTCACGCATTTGTTTGAAATCAGCGTATTCAATCATAAAGTGTTTGACTGTAAATGGTTGATCACATGCAAGACAATTATTGGTCAATAATTGGATGCCACGATAAATAACCAAGGACAAATATATCTTTGAAGTATAACAAGAGGCCCATGGGCCTTAACGGTCACCTGAGTCTATAGTATTTATTTTTGTTGTTGAAATATGTACCAATTTGAGTAAAAAATAGTATAATGTTAACTTAACTTTGTCAGGACCATGAGCTGATCATTCCTAGACCAATTTTAAGTGAGATCGGCCTATTAGAACTTAGTAGCAAAATAGCGGCCATGGCAGCCAAATTGTATTTCTGATTGACCCGAAAAATAACAACACTTTGTCAGGACCATGATTCGATCATTCCTACAAAGTTTCAGTTCAATCGGCCAAGTAGATCTTTACTTTAAGTTTGAAATAGTTTTCCAAAATGGCAGCCGTGGTGGCCATATTGGATTTCTGATCGACCCGAAAAATAACAACACTTTGTCAGGACCATGAGTCAATCATTCCTACAAAGTTTCAGTTCAATCGGCCTAGCAGAACTTGACTTTAAGTTTGAAATATGTTTTCAAAATGGTGGCCGTGGCGGCCATATTGGATTTATGATTGACCTGAAAAATAACAACACTTTGTCAGGACCATGAGTCGATCATTCCTACAAACTTTAAGTTCAATCGGTCCAGCAGAACTTGACTTTAAGTTTGAAATAGGTTTTCAAAATGGCGGCCGTGGCGGCCATATTGGATTTCTGATCGACCCGAAAAATAACAACACTTTGTCAGGACCATGAGGCGATCATTCCTACCAACTTTCAGTTCAATCGGTCCAGCAGAACTTGACTTTAAGTTTGAAATAGGTTTTCAAAATGGCGGCCGTGGCGGCCATATTGGATTTCTGATCGACCCGAAAAATAACAACACTTTGTCAGGACCATGAGGCGATCATTCCTACCAACTTTCAGTTCAATCGGTCCAGCAGAACTTGACTTTAAGTTTGAAATAGGTTTTCAAAATGGCGGCCGTGGCGGCCATATTGGATTTCTGATCGACCCGAAAAATAACAACACTTTGTCAGGACCATGAGGCGATCATTCCTACCAACTTTCAGTTCAATCGGTCCAGCAGAACTTGACTTTAAGTTTGAAATAGGTTTTCAAAATGGCGGCCGTGGCGGCCATATTGGATTTCTGATCGACCCGAAAAATAACAACACTTTGTCAGGACCATGAGGCGATCATTCCTACCAACTTTCAGTTCAATCGGTCCAGCAGAACTTGACTTTAAGTTTGAAATAGGTTTTCAAAATGGCGGCCGTGGCGGCCATATTGGATTTCTGATCGACCCGAAAAATAACAACACTTTGTCAGGACCATGAGGCGATCATTCCTACCAACTTTCAGTTCAATCGGCCCAGCAGAACTTGACTTTAAGTTTGAAATGTAAAATGTTAACGGACGACGGACGACGGACGACGGACGACGGACGACGACGGACGAAAACGGATAGCAATAGGTCACTTGCGCTAAAGCTCAGGTGACCTAAAAATAAGCTTTGACCATGCTATATAACCAAGATCTTAAATGCTGTCATACACTCTGAAACTGGATATCTTGTTTATTAATTAAAATATTCCATTTAAATTGTACACGTGTAAAAAGCATTATTGTGAATGACAAGTTAATTTTAATTTGTAAGTTAGGACAGACAGCTAACAAACATGCACATCTATTCTAAAAAATAAAACGTTTTCTAACAAGTATTAAGTCAAAATACTTACCCCTTTGTTTATCGTGACCACTATGTACATGTGTAATAGGGTCATGACATTAACTTAACACGTGTGAATAAAACAATTAAGGCACTCTTTTCATAGGGAGCTGTTCTCAACAAAGACAATATAAAGATAGTTAATAATGACTGTAATTATAACAGACTGGAAATATTTCAACCCTCCGGACAACACTGTTTAACATTCATGCTCGATAAACCTTTTAGTAATACAGACAGGTTTTGCTGCGAGACATAATTTTTATGACTAAAACCGGAACTCTCTTTTACTGGAAAAATTAAGATGTTATCATATTTTTTTTTTCAAATTGACGAATTAAAACACATATGGGTTCCAAATATAATTAAAGCGTCATTTTACGCTACAGTAACGTGACGCCATTATTTTCTCTTTGGCGTCGCTCTGTCCTCCGTTCTTAATCAGTTGAAATCAAAATATAAAGACGGGATTATGACGATGATCTTTCAACGGAAAATATAATGAAATATGATAAACATATCAGGAACATTTGTTGGTACAAATATGAAAGTCATACAAGTAATACCGCACGTGTGCACCTGACGTCAAATATTGCACTCGCTTACTGCGAGTACGCACACATCCACTTTCGTGCGTATGTATCTGCAAAGAAACGCGTGCTGTCTAATTATTATTGTGCGCTAGGACTGACTTTATGCGTTGACTCCGAAATGCCGACGGTTGTCTGTTTATGGCCTGATATCTACTGCTCTTTAAAACACAGGGATTTGTCGCCAAAATTTGCAATATAGGTTGTGGTAGTTTTACTGGTACATTTTGTATGTCAGAGACAATTATTTACATCTATGTGTCGATAATGACAAAAAAAATGTTAAAATATTAATTTTAGCTGCGCTAGTAGCTTTTACATTAATGGTAGCCAGACTGTAATAAACAATATAAACGTTAAAATGAATCTATTAAATTGAATATAATATAAATGCAATATAATTAAAACTAATTATTTTGTATACCAAGAAATCTTTTAGCTGTTGTAGGGTATATTGCCCGACCACGTGGGTTCTCTCCGGGTACTCCGGTTTCCTCCCACACTCAGACCCCCATGCGCTACATGTTACACCCGGTTCAAGAAGAGTGATTAAAATAAGTTGAAATAACTTGTTTCATAATTATTGTTAAATAAATAAAGTTTATATTGATAGGCATATACTGTATATCATTACTATGATTTCTTTCGAGATTCCTGGGTCCTTATTTATAAGACCATTCTTATGTTCATTTTTTATGATTAAGGTACACTACACGAACTGAGATACCTTAAGAAAAGGACTAACATTGTGTTAGACATGGCATGTTTTCATTAATACAAATCATTGCATTGTTAAGAGGTATATCACCTTCATAGTTTAACATAACATTGGTAGCAATTGGAAGAAAACATTAATTTGTTAGTGGTAAGTGATATCTTAGTTCGTAGTAATTCATATTATATAAAAACAACGCCATAGTTCTTCTCAAATCGGCTATTGTTCTCGCTCTTAGTGCTTTAAAGTGTCCCCGTTGTTGACACTGAAAACATTTCCGAGTATAATGAAACGGAACGAGAACCTGCGCCAATAGTCCACGTGACAGGTGGATAAAATTCCTTTTCTGTAAAATAATGCAATATCCCTGTTTCTAGTGACATCGTTGTTCCTCTTGATTGCTTGCTGTTGGTCTTTGTACATTGAAGGTTCGCGCTGTTTGACCTTGTTAAGTAACATGACTGGGACGATCTCTGTTCTACTAAATACTCTTCCAGTAGATTTCTGGGTACATGTTGTTTGGTAGTTTGATGTTTGACACAAATATTGCCACATTTTACTGCATTCCTGTGTAAAAATGCTACACAAAGAATAAACAACACTAGGCAAGCCAGTACTATCACAATACAAGCTGTGATAAAGAGTGCTAGTCCTTCATCGTCCTCTTCGAAAAATCTCCATCGGACATGTGTCTTCATAACGTTCATGTCTGCTATACTTGAGACAGTGGTTTCGACGTCTTCTGAAAAAATACGAAACAAATATCATGACCCTTATTATCAGTCTAGAAAATTGTGTATACTGTATTAAAATAAGTGTGTTGTATACTGTACATCTAGTAGTAGAAAAATTATATATAGTGATGTATACTGTGCAAATATCAGGTTGTTATACATGCAGTAGAGGGCAATGGATATATAGTGTTGTAGACTTGACATAAAGTGGTGAATACTGTACATGAAGTGGTGTACCCAGTACACGTAGTGTTGTGCACTGTACATGTAGTGGTATGCAATGAACATGTAGAGGTATGCATTGTACAGGACGGGGTGTACTCAGTAAATGTAGTGGTATACTCAGTACATGTAGTGTTGTACCCAGTACATGTTGTGATGTACCCAGTACATGTACTGATGTACCCAGTACATGTTGTGATGTACCCAGTACATGTAGTGATGTACCCAGTACATGTTGTGATGTTCCAAGTACATGTAGTGATGTTCCCAGAACATGTAGTGATGTACCTTGTACATGTAGTGATGTACCCATTACATGTAGTGGTGTACCCAGTAGATGTAGTGATGTACCCAGTACATTTAATGATGTACCCAGTACACGTTATAATGTACCCAATACATGTAGTGATGTACCAATTACATGTCGTGATGTTCCAAGTACATGTAGTGATGTACCCAATACATGCAGTGATGTACCCAGTACATGTAGTGATGTCCCAGTACATTTAACGATGTACCCAGTACATGTAGTGATGTACCTAGTACATGTAGTGATGTACCTAGTACATGTAGTGATGTACCCAGTACATGTAGTGATGTACCCAATACATGTAGTGATGTACCCAGTACATGTAGTGATGTACCAAATACATGTAGTGATGTACCCAGTACATGTAGTGATGTTACCAGAACATGTAGTGATGTTCCCAGAACATGTAGTGATGTTCCCAGAACATTAAGTGGTGAACACTGTACATGCGTTGTTATACATTGTGCATGTAGTGTTGTGCAATGTAGATGCAGTGGTGTACATTGTAAATGCAGTGGTGTACATTGTAAATGTAGTGGTGTATATTGTAAATGAAGTGGTTTACATTGTAAATGCAGGGGACATTAAGTGGTGAACACTGTACATGCGTTGTTATACATTGTGCATGTAGTGTTGTGCAATGTAGATGCAGTAGTGTACATTGTAAATGCAGTGGTGTATATTGTAAATGCAGTGGTGTATATTGTAAATGCAGTGGTGTATATTGTAAATGCAGTGGTGTAAACTGTAAATGTAGTGGTGTATATTGTAAATGTAGTGGTGTACATTGTCAATGTAGTGGTGTATATTGTAAATGTAGTGGTGTATATTGTAAATGAAGTGGTTTACATTGTAAATGCAGGGGACATTAAGTGGTGAACACTGTACATGCGTTGTTATACATTGTGCATGTAGTGTTGTGCAATGTAGATGCAGTAGTGTACATTGTAAATGCAGTGGTGTATATTGTATATGTAGTGGTGTACATTGTAAATGTAGTGGTTTACATTGTAAATGTAGTGGTGTACATTGTAAGTGCAGTGGTGTACATTGCAAATGTAGTGATGCATTGTAAATGGAGTGGTGTACATGGTAAATGTATTGGTGTACATTGTAAATGTAGTGCTGTACATTGTAAATGTAGTGGTGTACATTGTTATTGCAGTGGTGTACATTGTAAATGCAGTGGTGTCCATTGTAAATGTAGTGGTGTACATTGTAAGTGCAGTTGTGTACATTGCAAATGTAGTGATGCATTGTACATTGTAAATGCAGTGGTGTAAACTGTAAATGTAGTGGTGTATATTGTAAATGTAGTGGTGTATATTGTAAATGTAGTGGTGTATATTGTAAATGAAGTGGTGTACATTGTAAATGGAGTGGTTTACATTGTAAATGTAGTGGTGTATATTGTAAATGTAGTGGTGTATATTGTAAATGAAGTGGTTTACATTGTAAATGCAGGGGACATTAAGTGGTGAACACTGTACATGCGTTGTTATACATTGTGCAGGTAGTGTTGTGCAATGTAGATGCAGTGGTGTACATTGTAAACGCAGTGGTGTACATTGTAAATGCAGTGGTGTTCATTGTAAATGCAGTGGTGTATATTGTAAATGTAGTGGTGTACATTGTCAATGTAGTGGTGTATATTGTAAATGTAGTGGTGTACATTGTCAATGTAGTGGTGTATATTGTAAATGTAGTGGTGTATATTGTAAATGTAGTGGTGTATATTGTAAATGTAGTGGTGTAAACTGTAAATGTAGTGGTGTACATAATAAATGCAGTGGTGTATATTGTAAATGCAGTGGTGTAAACTGTAAATGTAGTGGTGTACATCGTAAATGTAGTGGTGTACATTGTAAATGCAGTTGTGTACATTGTAAATGCAGTGGTGTACATTGTAAAAGTAGTGGTGTACATTGTAAATGTAGTGGTGTAAACTGTAAATGAAGTGGTGTACATTGTAAATGTAGTGGTGTAAACTGTAAATGAAGTGGTGTACATTGTAAATGTAGTGGTGTAAACTGTAAATGAAGTGGTGTCCATTGTAAATGTAGTGGTGTACATTGTAAATTCAGTGGTGTACATTGTAAATGTAGTGGTGTAAACTGTAAATGAAGTGGTGTACATTGTGAATGTAGTGGTGTACATTGTAAATGCAGTGGTGTATATTGTAAATGCAGTGGTGTAAACTGTAAATGTAGTGGTGTACATAATAAATGCAGTGGTGTATATTGTAAATGCAGTGGTGTAAACTGTAAATGCAGTGGTGTACATTGTAAATGTAGTGGTGAACGTTGTAAATGTAGTGGTGTAAACTGTAAATGTAGTGATGTACATAGTAAATGTAGTGGTGTACAATGTAAATGAAGTGGTGTACATAGTAAATGCAGTGGTGTACATTGTAAATGTAGTGGAGTACATTGTAAATGAAGTGGTGTACATTGTAAATGTAGTGGTGTAAACTGTAAATGAAGTGGTGTACATTGTGAATGTAGTGGTGTACATTGTAAATGCAGTGGTGTTCATTGTAAATGCAGTGGTGTATATTGTAAATGCAGTGGTGTAAACTGTAAATGTAGTGGTGTACAGTGTAAATGTAGTGGTGTAAACTGTAAATGTAGTGGTGTACATAATAAATGCAGTGGTGTATATTGTAAATGCAGTGGTGTATATTGTAAATGCAGTGGTGTAAACTGTAAATGTAGTGGTGTACAGTGTAAATGTAGTGGTGTAAACTGTAAATGTAGTGGTGTACAGTGTAAATGTAGTGGTGTAAACTGTAAATGTAGTGATGTACATCGTAAATGTAGTGGTGTACAATGTAAATGAAGTGGTGTACATAGTAAATGCAGTGGTGTACATTGTAAATGTAGTGGAGTACATTGTAAATGAAGTGGTGTACATTGTAAATGGAGTGGTTTACATTGTAAATGTAGTGGTGTATATTGTAAATGAAGTGGTTTACATTGTAAATGCAGGGGACATTAAGTGGTGAACACTGTACATGCGTTGTTATACATTGTGCAGGTAGTGTTGTGCAATGTAGATGCAGTGGTGTACATTGTAAACGCAGTGGTGTACATTGTAAATGCAGTGGTGTCCATTGTAAATGTAGTGGTGTACATTGTAAATTCAGTGGTGTACATTGTAAATGTAGTGGTGTAAATTGTAAATGTAGTGGTGTACATTGTAAATGAAGTGGTGTACATAGTAAATGCAGTGGTGTACATTGTAAATGTAGTGGTATACATTGTAAATGCAGTGGTGTACATTGTAAAAGTAGTGGTGTACATTGTAAATGTAGTGGTGTAAACTGTAAATGAAGTGGTGTCCATTGTAAATGTAGTGGTGTACATTGTAAGTGCAGTGGTGTACATTGCAAATGTAGTGATGCATTGTAAATGTAGTGGTGTACATGGTAAATGTATTGGTGTACATTGTAAATGTAGTGGTGTACATTGTAAATGTAGTGGTGTACATTGTAAATGTAGTGGTGTACATTGTAAATGCAGTGGTGTACATTGTAAATGTAGTGGTGTACATTGTAAATGCAGTGGTGTACATTGTAAATGTAGTGGTGTACATTGTAAATGCAGTGGTGTACATTGTAAATGTAGTGGTGTACATTGTAAATGTAGTGGTGTACATTGTAAATGTAGTGGTGTACATTGTAAATGTAGTGGTGTACATTGTAAATGTAGTGGTGTACATTGTAAATGTAGTGGTGTACATTGTAAATGTAGTGGTGTACATTGTAAATGTAGTGGTGTACATTGTAAATGTAGTGGTGTACATTGTAAATGTAGTGGTGTACATTGTAAATGTAGTGGTGTACATTGTAAATGTAGTGGTGTACATTGTAAATGTAGTGGTGTACATTGTAAATGTAGTGGTGTACATTGTAAATGTAGTGGTGTACATTGTAAATGTAGTGGTGTACATTGTAAATGTAGTGGTGTACATTGTAAATGTAGTGGTGTACATTGTAAATGTAGTGGTGTACATTGTAAATGTAGTGGTGTACATTGTAAATGTAGTGGTGTACATTGTAAATGTAGTGGTGTACATTGTAAATGTAGTGGTGTATATTGTAAATGTAGTGGTGTACATTGTAAATGTAGTGGTGTACATTGTAAATGCAGTGGTGTACATTGTAAATGTAGTGGTGTACATTGTAAATGTAGTGGTGTATATTGTAAATGAAGTGGTGTACATTGTAAATGCAGGGGTGTACATTGTAAATGTAGTGGTGTACATTGTAAATGCAGTGGTGTACATTGTAAATGCAGTGGTGTACATTGTAAATGTAGTGGTGTATACATGGTAAATGTAGTGGTGTACATTGTAAATGCAGTGGTGTACATTGTAAATGCAGTGGTGTACAT
>NW_018405643.1:93101-166762 GCF_002113885.1 Mizuhopecten yessoensis
AGTGGTGTACATTGTAAATGCAGTAGTGTACATTGTAAATGTAGTGGTGTACATTGTAAATGCAGTGGTGTAACTGTAAATGTAGTGGTGTACATTGTAAATGTAGTGGTGTACATTGTAAATGCAATGGTGTAAACTGTAAATGCAGTGGTGTACATTGTAATGCAGGATATACATTGTAAATGTAGTGGTGTACATTGTAAATCTAGTGGTGTACATTGTAAATGCAGTGGTGTACATTGTAAATGTAGTGGTGTACATTGTAAATGCAATGGTGTAAACTGTAAATGCAGGAGTGTACATTGTCAATGTAGTGGTGTACATTGTAAATGTAGTGGTGAACTATGTATGTACATGTAATTGTGTACATACAGTTTACACCTCTACATATTTCCTTACTTGGTGGCAGTCGTATAGCAGTTGTTGGACTAAAGGGAAATAATGCGGCCAAACAGAAAAAAATTACAGGACAAATCTTATAAGAGCATTATCTCAGTAGAGTGAACTTCATCTACTAGAGCACGCAAGTCTTATATGAATGACGTATTAAAGGGAATCATCAGGAACAAATTTATATATAAAGGGAAATACTGCTGGACTAGAAGAAATTTTGATTAAAACTGATCGAGTGCCAGTGTTGTAGGAGAGTTGAAGTTTAAAAAAAAAAATACCACTGCATGGCACTGCCACACCAAATTCATATGGCATCTTGAAAAGTTACCAAATAAAAAGACTTGAGTTAATTCTGTAATATTTGTAGTGATACAAGCTAGTGACAAAGGTTAATTTTGGCGAGAATTCAGAAACAAGTGAATTGTGTTAAGTATCACGCTAAACAACACATGTGGTCTTATTATTGTAGTGGCCGCGACAGTAAGGGTCCATACCTCGAGTAGGCTTCTCCAAGTACTTTTAAGAAACTATCCAACATTGAGTATTCGTGAATAGGTACAATGTACCACCTATTGTACATAAGTAAAGAGGCACGTACAGTAATTTAATCAAACTTGTCATCCAACTTCTAAGCTAACTTTTCTCTACAAAAACAGCAATACTTAGATGTACCATATTGGCAACGACAGTTACCCCTGTCTGGTTTGGGGAGTTCACACTCTCGTTTCTATCTCTTTATCATCCATGAATGACCTGGTCGGCACCAGATGGATAACCCCATAGCACTGTCTAAAATTCCACAGACCCCGTCAATCATTGCACGGTGTTACCAAAATCGTAAGATTTGACCTCAAATGTACGTTTGACCAAAGGGCTGCTTTCTATTGATACATTGTACCCTTTATCTTGCACGTTTTAATATGGTTCCATTCCTTATCATGAATTATCTAATTTTACAGCTCATTTTGTTCCAAAGATTACCAAAAAGAGAGACTTGAGTTAATTCTTTAATACTTGTAGTCATACAAGCGTGTCTTAGACATGTATTACAAGGGTAGATTTTGGCGGGAATACAGAAACTAAATATAAACTTTATTTATTTTACAACAATTATTATGAAACAAGTTATTTCAACTTATATCAATCACTCTTGTTGTCCCGGATGTTAGCGCGTGGGGGGTCTTAGTGTGGGAGGAAACCGGAGTACCCGGAGAAAACCCACGTGTTCGGGCAGGTGACCCCAACCTTTTCACGTCCGATCGGGAAATCGAACCCCGGCCGACTTGGTAAAAGGCAAGTGTGCTATCCACTGCACCACCCGACCACCCTACAGAAACACATGGAGAGTTACCAAATAAAAAGACTTAAAACGTCCGCCACGGCAAACGGTGCTAGTTTTGGACATAGGGAAGTCCTTATGGCACATGCATACTTGATTAATGGAGACAGCGGTAGTAGTAGAGTAGTAGTACATGTAGTAGTAGTACAGTAGGGCAGTAAAGCCTCACTTTAGACTGCTTTAAGACTTCGCTTTTCTATTTTGAAACTTGTTATTTGTTTCTATGTACCTGCAGCTGTCACTATATCATTATATTCCAGTACATTTAAAACAGGACAAAACCCATTTGAAAGCACTTATATACATTAATTTCACTAAGGAATAATGTGTCACAGTCTAAATGTGCACTTTAATATATAGTGGACTAAGTATAGCAAGTCTCGTCATTTTGGGAAAACATAAGTAGTAACGGTGATATTACACGCTCTTTCTGTAACAGGGAATACCAACCTTAGTCATTTAGCACACTGGTATGCGGATTTCATCCAGTTATAGATGACCGATAGCGTTGCTGATGACGAAATTACAACCCGGACAAAACCTGTGACATCGGGTCGTTTTATGTGGCGTTAAATTGATGGTATGAAGCATAGGTCAGCTTAACCAAACCTCATTTTAAAATGTTATCTAGAAATTCTTACTAAATACTTCCGTTAGTTTTTCTCCGTATTTAAATATATCATTGTATAAATTTCAGTTTCGCAAGGAAACTTTGATAAAATGACATTATACATGTAACCAACGTGGATATATTTTTAGACGAAGTTTTCAATGATGTGTCACCGAAAATAAACCTTAAACAAATGCGTCTTTAACATACTGGGCGGTAGCCCAAGGCAGTTTGACAAACCGCCAGGTATCTGTAAAGACTTGAAGTATTTACAAGAGAGCAATATATCTACAGTGTGTACATGTATGCATATGTGTTATTTTGATAATCGTTATCCATTATATTTTACATATTAATATTTCTTAAGCAGTGTTTGTATATTGTATACAAGTATAAAATGTTGAATTGATAAAACATCACTACTAAAAACGAGCTTTCAAAGCGCGATTTGTTAAGGGCAATATTTAAATATATTATCGTTTGACCACTATTTCATCGTATACATATTGTTACAAAAGACATGTATGAGGTTATTTTTGTACACATGTGACCATTGGTTTCGGTTTTTATATTGTGTAAACATTGTATATCGTACTTTTGACGATTCGAGATAATATTTCAACGATGGCATTTTTCCAATTGACTGCCCATTGCTGTTAATTGCTAATATTTTGCAGTAGGCTGATTTTCATTATGTTTTTTGCCTGAAACATACGCGAATTTTATAGTGATGGGCGTTTGTCTTCTAGTAAAAAGTTAGGACATTTGCAATTGACAGTCTTGCTTTAAATTGAAACCCTGCAAAATTAATTACTCTGAGTAAATGAGAGGCTAAAATTTGATTGGTATCCGGTGATTGAGTCTCGTTCAACCAGATGCTTCATCACTTTTGTTCGGCGTAGCTTGCGCAGATAGCAAGAGTCTGGTTAAACAAGACTACCAGTGATTGTGTGCGTCAGGAAGTGACGTAGCGGTCACGTGAGTGGTGTACCTGTGCTGTTGCTGACGTAAATCGGTAACGTGGTGACGGAGGGCATGCATATCCGGGACTGATCGGGATTCCGCCGACGACACTCATCAATAATGATAGCATTGCTGTAGCTTCCATTCACATCCGGGTAACACAGGGAACACGGGGCACATTCATAAGTGCTCGACTGCCGGAACATTCCTGTAAAGACAATTTTAGACGTAAAAGGGTTAAAAAAAGGAACTTTTGACCAAGTTATGATAAAATTATTTCTGATAAAGATTACTGTTGAAAGCGAATACTTTTATAAGCGCCATTTGCTAATCATGGTCATGGGTATCTTAAATTGATCCGAACATGATGTGACTTTGGATAAATATAGGTATTTCAAACGAAACTACAATGTATGCAATACACTTATATACCCTAGAACAGTTGTTTCGGCTCTATATGACACTCAGTGATTTGTTTCCCACCCAGGAGATATAGTAATTTGATACAGCTGCACAAAATAGCCCATATGTCTCGCACTTGGTCTCTGTTAAAACATTGTCACCCTTCCTAACAGTGGTAGTGGCTGCCGTGAGCAAACCGGTAGATGTTACATTAGCTACCTTTACCTGAAGGATTCATGTTTAAGTCCTTACCTAGTTTGAGTTCTCCTACCGTAGCTAGGATTTATAAATTGCAATTCTGGGGTTTTTAAAAAAGGTAATATGGTAACCATGGTTTGAAGACGGCGTAAGATTATTGCTAAGTTCCGATTACAAAAATAACAGTGGAGTGTGAAAAGATCGGTGGACCTCTTTTTTGCAATACCGAAATTATCTCTTCATACGGAATCGATCCCCTCTTAGTNGGGGGGGGGGGGGGGGGGGGGGGGTGATAATGTGACCAAAAGTGATAAACGGTTTCTGCGAAATATCTGGTTTCTTTTGAGTCCCGGAATTTGGGAAAGACTATGGCCCTATTGCAATTCTTTTCAATCATAATTCTGTTTTGGCACAACCTTTTGCCGCCCATTGTCCATCATGGTACTATATCAACCGTTTGTGTTTGTTTTGAAGTTTGGCTATGTACGACAAATACACTTGACCCCTGGGGCCCAAATGAAACATTTAATATACATACCTGGTCTACACTCCCCGCAAACAGTATCGTGTGTTGAGTTACATGTATGTGCTATAATTTCACCTAAACGACAGTCCGAACATTGTAGGCAGTAGTGTGACGCATTGGGCGTCCTTGTGGTATACGTCCCTTCCTGGCATTCCTTACATTGGGTGTCCCTTCTTAACGAGCACTGTGACGTCACGTAGGTTCCTGGGAGACACTCGGTGCAAGGAATGCATTTCCCCTTTTTGTAATATTTTCCTTCCGGGCATTCTTTACATTGGGTGTTCCTTCTTAACGAGCACTGTGACGTCACGTAGGTTCCTGGGAGACATTCGGTGCAAGGAATGCATTTCCCCTTTTTGTAATATTTTCCTTTCGCGCATTCACACTGTGCTTTTTCAATATTCGTGCATTTTCGTCTGGATTTTCCTCCTTGCCGACAGTGTTTACATGGATGGCACCGCTTGGCGTTACTAGAGGAATACGTGTCCCGCCTACATGGCTCACAATGCGTGTCGTCGACTTTTGTACAATGCGTTACCTGTCTAAATCCCGGTTTGCAAAGTGTGCATGGTTTACACTCTGCCTTTCCTTCAAGGGAGAGGTCGGTGTAATGATCACGCCATTTTGGACATTTCGCTGTAAGGATTTGCTTTCCCTGAAATTAGGAAATGATGAGCGATATTAATACATATATACCGAACAATAAAAAACTGCAAGTTTACAGCGGAGATTCAAACAGCCAACTTATAATTCTGAATAGGAGTGTAGGTACAGAGTAAACGAAGCGTGTTTCAGACATGAAATTGGCATCCCAGCGCTTGGTGTACCATCTAAGAACAAGTATTTAAATTCTAATTATCAAAACAATTAAAGATATATTTAAAAAAAGAATATTGCTTTAACGAATGAAATATTTGGGTTCAAAACCTCATTTTAAAAAAAAAAAGTTTTATAGAATTTTTAACCCCCCACTCCTACGCAAATTTTACTTTAGAGAAATCGTAGATACTCATAAATACAGGGAGATAACGGATACTTTATTATGTTTTTTATCAACTATCTATTTAACTAAGACTACAGTGTAGCTTTAAAGCGTCTGGCTAGTCGATTTTTAGAAGCAGTCTTATTCAATCTATTAATAGATTTACTTGGTACGTTACAACACGGACTTAGATATCATCTAATTCCGTGGTTACACAAAACATCCATTTTCTCTATGCTATACGTACATATTTACCCATTTCCTTTAGTAACATGTGGTCATATCAAAGTTAAACAACAAAACTGCCGCATACCGAAAGTAGGTCATTCGATTTTACACAGTCTATTTGGACACGCCTCATGAACAGTAAAGACCTGGTAATGCAAATATTGCTACATGTTAAAATAAGAGTTAACTGTATCGTGCGATGCTTTATTCGAGCGTGTGTACAAAGGGTTTCTGTCCATGTTTATATGTTTTTATCAAATGTGTGTTTGTGACATATACAACTGTATTTAAGTCAAGCCCTTATACGTATGTGTATGCACGTGCCCCTTATCCCTTTGATAAATGACGGGAGAGTATTTTGTTGTGAGAAGTAATCAATACGTTTGAAAAGATCTGACAAATCAGACACGTATACACTACGTATGTCTCTGAACACATGTAGTAATGCACACCAAGTATTAGTGATCATAGTCAATTCTAGTCACGGAATACAAATAGAATACAACGAACTGTTTATACTGTATAGTACAAACTATCCGTGTAAAACACGTTATTTTTTCAATTCGTCATACTCTAACCTACATTTGTATACCTTATATGAGTGAGACTTGTAATGTTGGCAATAGTCCAGCCCCTCGACATCCTAACGCGATCCGTTTACCATAACTATATATGTATATGAAAACGAAGTAACTGGTCACGCTTTTCAGAGATGTGCGATAAGGACAAGGAAAAAAATACAGGTGATTATATACACGGGAAATAAAACAGCTTGCCTCATTAGATACAAGCCCATATATCTGATGGCAGCCTGCTACCGAGTAACGAATCCCAATACAATAACATAATGGTCAAGGCACAATTACACAGGTACAAGTGTGTAATGGTGAATGGTAACGAGCCCACTGCTAATTCATTTTACAATGTCACGTCCGGCCGTCACGAAATTCCAGGCAAAATGTTTTCATCATGAAACAGCTAACAAACTGTTTGTAAACGATATATATATAGTTAGTGTGGTGTGTACATTGAACGATAAATACGCATTATTTATATATATACACACACTCACACCAACATAATACGAAACTGCGTCTTACAGTGTAAAAGATCAATAAATATTGAAAGATGTAAACAACTACTTAACCTTACCTCAGTGTGGTCTACAGTCAAAATTCCAAACACGGTGACGATTATCGCCAACATAGCTCTGCATAGTTTTGTAGTCAGACGTACGTAAAAAAAACACAGCACACATACATGTATGTACACGTAGCTATACAATTGTGGAATTTCCAGTAGGCTATTTATAGCTCGCAAAGAAATGGATGCACAGCATCAGAAGTATATATAGATATAATGTGAGCATGTTCAGTTTTAGACAATGCTATTGGCCAGATAAAAAAAAATCAAAAAAATATGATTTTTTTCTCAAATTTGAGGAAAGTAGCCCATTATTCTTTTAGATCCGTCTTCAGTCACGAGAAATTGAAAAAAAACAATTCATCTCTGACTGATGATCTTAAATTGATACTACAGTCTAAAAAGTCTCCATCTCTGACTTGTGTGGGTGGATTTAGGTCCGCTAAAGAATGCTATAATCATAAGTATTCATATTATCTAAGACAGCGTTACCATCGGGTAGTTCCAGCAGACGATTTCGCTCTGAAGAGTATTAATTTAATCTTTTATATAGGACACTCATTTATTAAACTTTTTTCGAACCATAGTTATTTATAATTGATCAACTGAGCGGAACTGAATCGCAATGAGAACGAGGGCCATATATATCTGTGTGTGTATTGACCTGATAAAAGTGAAACTAGATTCCTTAGACGACGGGCCTAATTTCTTTTTAAAATTCAAACCTTACCTATTTGTAGGCTGTAAATTATTCACATTACATGAGATAGTCCTTATGAATGACTGTTACATTGTATATGGAGGAGCAAATTTACTTCCAGGAAATGTTACTTCCTGAAAAAGTTACTTCTTGGAAAAGTTGCGTAATTAAGAAAGCCGAATAGTACCACACGGAATAAATATTACCTCGTAATTACGAGTTCCGTTTCGTTATTACGAGGTACGTTGTATATGCTATCTCGTTATTATACGAGTTACGTTACCTCTTTATAACGACTTAAGGTAGCCGTTTAAAATAGGGACGCATAATCAATGAGAAGTACAGCATGTTCGTTAACAAACATATGTCCCCACCCCACTATTCCGCTTTCCTGGGAATTAATTTGAGCATTTTTTCGTATGGTACTAATCGGCTTTCGTACGTATACGTAGTCGACCGGCATATAATCACAATCTTTAACCTGAATGCGTGTAAATCCCTTATGCAACCCTATACCAGTAATTAGTTATCTTACAAGAAGTGTATCTTACTAATTTTAGTAACGTTTGAAAAGTTAACGTACAGACGACTAAGTTATATTTAAACTGTCTGATACAGAACTAATGCATCGTCTTGGTTGCATATAGCATACATACGCTATGCATATGTTTTTCTGCATGTAAAATTATCAAGACTCGGGACCTATAATTGCGGTGAAATCGGAGTAAGGTAACGACTTCCTGCTCTAAATCTTTACAATACTATCTGCCAATAGGAAGATTTTTAATAACTTAGCTAGCGTGTATTCAGAGCGTGTGAAACATCCAGATCTGTATTCTAATTTAAAGACATGAAGTGTTCTTGTCACTCTGTCAACAATTTCTTTTATACGGAACAGCATGAAGGCCATTGCATTTTTTTTACAATCAGTTTTACGATAGCCGACAAGAGCCTGATAAAAAAATATGAATGTTCATATCTTCTTGTACCATAGTACACTTTTATATGATACACAAAGATATTAAAATTCAAATCTTTGTATACCATGTAAAAGTGTACCATGGTATATCAGGCTATTGTCGGCCATCGCACATTTTTATTGAAAATCTTGAATGTTAAAGATCGGCACACATGTACTGTCATTTCCGTGCAAGATCATTCTTTAAAGTGTAATAGGAAGAATGTATAACATAACAAGCCGTAAGCACAAGATACCGAGCGGTACGTACAAGATAGCAAGTTGTATGTACAATATAACACGTTGTACGTACAATATAAGAAATCATACGTACAAGATAACGAGCGGTACGTTCAAGATAACACGTTGTTTGTACAATATAACAAGGCATACGTACAAGATAACGAGCGGTACGTACAAGATAACAAGTTGGTTGTGCAAGATAACACGTTGTATGTACAATATAACAAGTCATGCGTACAGGATTACGAGCTGAACGTACAAGATAGCAAGTTGTATATGCAAGATAACACGTTGTATGTACAATATAACACGTTGTACATACAATATAACAAGTCATACGTACAAGATAGCAAGTTGTATGTGCAAGATAACACGTTGTATGTACAATATAACACGTTGTACGTACAATATAACAAGTCATGCGTACAAGATTACGAGCTGTACGTACAAGATAGCAAGTTGTATATGCAAGATAACAAATCATGCGTACAAGATAATAAGTTGTATGTGCTAGATAACACGTTGTACATGTATATACAATATAACACGTTAAACATACAATATAACAAGTCATACGTACAAGATAACGAGCTGTACGTACAAGATAACGAGCTGAACGTACAAGATAGCAAGGAGTATGCACAATATAACGCGTTGTACGTACAATATAAGAAGTCATACGTACAAGAAACCGAGCGGAACGTACAAGATAACACACTGTATGTACAATGTCACACGTTGTACATACACTGTAACAAGTCATACGTAGAAGATAACGAGCTGTACGTACAAGATAACACACTGTATGTACAATGTCACACGTTGTACATACACTGTAACAAGTCATACGTAGAAGATAACGAGCTGTACATACAAGATAACAAGTCATGCGTACAAGATAATAAGTTGTATGTGCTAGATAACGCGTACTACATGTATATACAATATAACACGTTGTACATACAAAATAACAAGTCATACGAACAAGAAACCGAGCGGTACGTACAAGATAACACGTTGTATGTACAATATAACACGTTGTACATACAATATAACAAGTAATACGTTAAAGATTACGAGTTGTACGTACAAGATAGCAAGTTGTATGTGCAAGATGACACGTTGTATGTACAATATAACACGTTGTACATACAAAATAACAAGTCATACGTACACGATAACGAGCGGTACGTACAGGATAACACGTTTTATGTTCAAGATAACACGTTGTATGTACAATATAACACGTTGTACGTACAAGATAACACGTTGTATGTACAATATAACATGTATAGATACAAAAAAACTATTTTGTTGTCCTACTTACTGCATACATTAGTGCTTATGTTACTTTCAAATAAAATTAATGACTTCAAAAAAAAAAAATATATATCTACAATAATACAGTAGATAAAAAGGCAGGATTTGTAGCAGACTTTTGGCATACCTGTGGGAACAAACTGTTTCCCTCTTAAACATGTAGCTCAATTGGTTTTTTTTTTTGTTTTTCGTACGAGTTTTTTTTTTTCAAAAAGATTTGCCTTCCAGAAAATAAAGATCTTGCAAAGTGCTTAAGTTTCCGATCAAAAATATATATCAACGATTCGCTATGTTTAATAATGAAGAAGATCATTGGCCACGTCGATAAATTAGAAAATCTTTATTTTGAAATCTATGGCATGTCTGACCCTCCGGCTTCAGCGGCATTCCTCGATCTTCAGAAACATCATGATAAATAGGGACGGCTTACTAAGGGCGCTTATAGAGCCTTCGATTTGGTCGCAATTTAGTCCAGGGCTGCAGAGAACGTTATGATTCTAAATATGCATATGTTAATAGAACATGTTTGTATAGACGAATTTGCTACATATATTACGATTTCCGTGATAGGTGACTTTCCCTGTGAGATATAATACCTGATGTGTAAGATTTTGTAACAAGATTGAACCGTGCCGTTCGTCTCCACAACCCCAGTGCTTACTATGAGGATGTGACAAAAATGCTTGGATTTTACTTTATAGAACACTTGCATCGCAAATGTTGCCGATAAAAAAATAATAATAAATATACAACATTTGATAAAGCGCCCTATCTAGCTAACATAAGCCACTTTAAAGCGCTTTACAGAACATAGATATACAACTAATACAATTAGCATATACATTAATCAATACAGTTTTGAGGAATTCGCAGGAGCTGCCTTATCAGGTGCTAACTACTAGTCCTATTCCACCTGGCTAATATTTCCCTATGTGTGTATGCCTGCGTGTGTGCTGGAAATGTAATGTGTTCTGTTTGTAGTGGGACCGTGCTTCCAACGGCATCATTTATAGTGTCGACCTCACTTGAATGCTACAGCACAGATACCGCAACATCCACCCACCCCAATTTATACTCCACCTGGGTTGTTGGAGTTGTGTGGGGAGGAGCATTACATTTTCTCTGTATATCCATACGTACGCCGACTTCGGGGACCGAACCCCGGCCGGCTGCGTGAAGGGCCGGAGTGTTAACCACTTGACCAATCCACCCATTTCGCTGATAAAGACGCTTTCCCCTCCAAAACACATAATGATTTTCACTCCTGTCTTCTTCCTCTTCTTCCTCTTCTTCTTCTTCTTCTTCTTCTTCTTCTTCTTCTTCTTCTTCCTTCTTCTTCTTCTTCTTCTTTCTTCTTCTTCTTCTTCTTCTTCTTCTTCTTCTTCTTCTTCTTCTTCTTCTTCTTCTTCTCATTTTGCACCTAGTTTCAGGCTGAAATGTGCTTATTTGTAAATGTTTATTAATGATTAACTTATCATCCTTGGTAGACTTATCCGCATGGAAGCTGCCCAACGCAACATAAACATAGTATATTTGATATAAGACTTTATTGATTGATATAATTATACATGCGCAAAGTGTTAAATGATAAAATGACAAAAATGAACTGTTGTTGTTCAAATTGAACTGTTTTTGCTGTGTTACTGGACTGTAAATGTGCATGCGAAAATGATTTGTATGTTAAATGTCAAAATTTCTGGAACAAAAAAGGAAACCAAATTGATATTAAAGAAAAGAAATTGAATATAAGATAATTAACAAATACAAAAAACATTCTCGCCCCCAAGTAACCTTGGCTCCAAATACGCGATTCCAATTGTTGGCTGTCTATCAGTATGTACACTCCTATTATTGGTATTGTTTTTATTATTAAGTGAAACTAAAGCTATTTTGATTTTTGACCCCGCAAAAAGTGATAATAACACAAGAGATAATACGACAAAATAAGGAAGCATACTGATCAAATGTGCAAATAATATTATTTTAATACATGTAACACGCTTGGAAGAAGATTGTATGAATTTGCTCTGCGTGCTTTCAACATAAAAAAGAATCATCGAAAATCACGTGTTATGTTTAATTGTTATCTTTGATCTATCATAGCACTTTATGTAATTAACGCATTTTTTTCAAAAATGCATGTAAGGAAAAGAAGTGTAATACTGGATTTTTTTTAACTTCTTAGTGGAGCACATCCTCAATAAAACTATGATGTATCATAACATAATGAACGCAAACAATCAAAAAAACATTTGATGTCTATCTATACACCTCACTCAATAAGGACAACCCAATTATTACGAGATATGAGGATCTTTGATGTGCACGCAGCTGCTCCGTAGCTGACATATCGGCTTCGTTCTTAGCCTGACTAATCTTCTTGTCATATTGTTATACTGATAGCATACTGTGGACACTGTCGACTTTGTACGTCATTTAGAAATATTTGATCTACTGACATAGTTTGAAATATAAAAGGCATTAAAGGTGGAGAAATTATCACTTGCCCATTCCAAACTCGATTTGCTCACATTAATACGCAATTCGATTTGTTTACAACGACTGCATGATAAACAATTATCGGTCTCCTCAAAGTAGGAATTTTATGATTAAAATCTCTCAATCGTAAACCTTTTATTGGCCTTCAATTGCGTGCCATCTATGTTTGGCATGAGTCTTTATACGATCGAGGTGGTCATAAAACTGCTTCTTCAAAGACAGCACATCGTCAATATATTTAAAAATGAAAAACGTACGGCTCGGCATGGTTGCTAGTCTTGATGAGATGAAATTTAAAGCAAGTAGGCGGTACAGTTTTCCGTCATGGAAACGTCAACAGTTTGCTGGAGAGAAAAAAATGCAACCTACATGTAAACAAACTGTCATTTGATAATTCAATTTTTCGCCCGATTTCATATTTTTTGTAGGCATTTGTATCATTTTTTTCACAAATGTGCCCACAGAAGACTCCACAGCTGCGTATGATTATCGCTGTTCTTCAAAAAATGGAATTCTCATATTCAGAAAACGGAGAAGATGCATTAGTTTATGATGTAGAATGAAGTAAAATGTTTTGATAAAAGAATCATTATTGAACACATGATATTTAAGATTGATAAAATAATGAGCAGCCTTTGCAAGCCTGAGGAGCATTTGGAAGTCATCAGTCATCAGCATCAAGACCAAGATCAGGATCTTTAAGAGCAACATCATCGGAGTCCTCCCATATGATGCTGAGTCATTGAAGATGACCAAAACCATCGTCCACAAACTGGATGTCTTCCAGACCAAATGCCTCAGACGGATTCTGAAGGTTTTCTGGCCCAACACCATCAGCAATAAAGAACTGTATCAGAGAACCTCAACATCACCAATCTCTGAGATGATCAAGATGAGACAATGGAAATGGATCGGACATGTCCACAGAATGGAAACAACATCAATTCCAAAGATTGCCATGAGATGGACACCAGCAGGAAAGAGAAATAGAGGAAGACCACAGGAAACATGGTGGCGATCAGTGGAGAAGGAAATGAGAGAGTTTGGATGGACTTGGGGCTGGATTCACCAGATGGCAGCAGACAGAGAGTGAAGGCCTTATGTGCTTCCCAGCACGAAAAGGATTAGATAAGTAAGTAAATAATGTAACGTTTTAAAGCTTACCCATTCATAGCAATGCTTTCGTGCAATGTGATGGGTTAATATGTGTCTGGTGCACACCAGAAGAAGTATCTTAGTACGACTGTATCCCAATGAGAGGCCATGTTGAGTTACATTTGTATGTTACGATGTTGATCGCACCCGTTTATATCAATTCAATAGGTACAACAAGTGTCAGACTTATGACGAATGTAGCTATTGTTTTATTTGATAATGATAAAATGTTAATACACATGTTGTTCAATTTGAGCTTTGTCTAATGAATTTTCTTGTTGTATTGTTTCAATATCGTATGTAGACGTATGGAAAACGTGTCTGTCACATTAAATTACCGAAGCCAGCAAACTCTAAAATATAACACAAGAGATATAAACTGCAACACAAGAGATACAAACTGTAACACAAGAGATATAAACTATAACACAAGAGATATAAACTGTAACACAAGATATACAAATGTAACACAAGAGATGTAAACTATAACACCAGAGATACAAATGTAACATGACACAGAAAGGCAATTTATACTGTGATACATCATGATAGGTTTTTATCAAAATATATTTTAAAACTATATTTAATTATTTTTAACAAGAGTCAGTAACTACATGCCAAGCAGTCTTTGATGTGATCTTATTTTGCGCCATAGCTTGTATGTATTAACTCATATAAAACAAATTTTGTTTGCCACAGTTTCCAGTCCAATTTGACGCTTGGAAGATATGGATTCAACGTAAGTTTATAGAACCCTAACCCGGAGTATGAGGGCGTTCGGCCATTGTGACTACGGAGACCCCATCTGCTATATTTATATCACAGGCCAATGTCCTTACATTATGAGTTTGCTATTTAAACGGATATAAAGGTGGAGGTTCGAACATTTTTTTTTTAATTTTAAAATTATTTAATCATGTCAGTAGGTCAAATAATAATGACTGACGTAGAGGCAATAGGAGGTGGTCCTTGGATTTGTTCAATGTATCACTGTATATGCCATCTTTCATGAAAGCTGTTATGTGTTTTTTGCAGTAGCTCTAACACATGTTCATTTGTACCTATTAAAGCAGATGTTTCAAAAGATTACAAACTGTTATAATATACAGGAAACAGCACAATTTGTCTATCTATTGATTTGGATACTTTTTCAATGAAAACTGTATTTTATATTTCATCGGTAAAACATCCGAACTGAAAGTTAATAGCGATGCATTTGATGGTATTTGGAGAAACAGCAAGAAATGAAAACCATAAATGACAGCTATACTTGGAAAAAATAAAAACCGTTATTTATTGTGTGTTTGTTTGTTTAAATGAGGTTTCAATTTCAAATTATGAAAAACCCGTTTTAAATGTAAACAACAGTTTGAATTACTAGTAATGGCTACGTAGTAGATTTCTACTCCTCTTATTTGTATAATAGTATAAAAATAAATTATATTATTAAAACGCCATTATCGGTTCATATCGATTTTTACTTCATTTGTCAATCTCCAATCGACAAAATTAAACCAGATACATGTACTATCATCGAAAACCACCTACATTGATGTCTAAAATTATCCAATTGGATAGGAAGATAACTGATTGATTGAAGCAGTAGTTTAAATATTATTATAATAATACATTCTTATTGAAAATATATTACGAATAGTTAATAATCTATATATTTTTTTATACAAGTAAAATCTACTGGACAAAAATGTTTCGGGCATTTATAGTTGTCTCAGACGCAACACTAGTACACCTATTGAGAAAGTTTTACATGTAGCATTACATTGTGTATTGATGATACATAGCTTTTATGTTAATGGGGCCGCGACGGCAAAGTAGTTAAGGTGTCTGACATTCTGCTACCACAAGCCCTCTACCACTGGGTCGCGGGTTCGAGACTGACGTGGGGCAGTCGCCAGGTGGTCTTTCTCAAGGAACTCCGACTTTTCTCCACCACCATACATGGCACGCCCTTCAATGACCATAGCTGTAAATAGGACGTAAACTGTAAACAAACTAAACTAAAGCATTACATTTTGTATTTATATTAAATAGCATTCATTTAAAAAAAAAAAAACAATTTGTAAGGGTTGTTGAAAATGTGTGTGATCTACAGGATTGCATTGTACCACCAAGCGATATCAGAATAATCACTAAAACGATAGAAGGTCCATTCCTTACTTAAACCAATTATTCAAATAAAGCTGAAAAACAAATTATAATTAAAGGCAATTTTACAGAGAAAAAACCCCATTAAAATTAAGATAGTATTCCCTTTAAAATTACCAAAAAATACAACATTTAAGGAGTTTCAATACCAGTTACAAGTCAATAAATAAATTTAAAAAATCATCGATTTTTCAAATTATAATAATCTAATAATTAATTCATAGGATGAAAATTGTACAATTCACTATCACACTGAAAGAGAGTGCTAAAACCTTGTACTTTCTTAGTACAGAAATATTTTTATCACAGTGCACAAAGAACTTACACACACCGGCACTTTAAGTGCTAGTTAATAGCTAGTGAATAGAACACATACTCATACATAGCAACAACCACTTAAGTGGTATCGAGTCATGTGTTTCGTAACTTCTATTTATAATACTTAAAGCTATTTTATAAATATGCATCATAAAATTCTATAAATAACGTCAAAAGAGTTCTTGAGATGTATTAAAGTATGGTTTGCTGGAACACTGCCGAAACTGTAAATCTCCTGTCAGAAAGTGTACTTGTATATTAATGATTATGATGACACGCTGTAGAAGGATACGTTTTATTGTACATTTAACAAGTTAAACATAACCGTTGTCATTGACATCAATATGTATTCTCAGTACTTTCGTAATGAGCTTTCAAATGTATAATACTTAGGCTTGCTACCAGCTCTACTTTTTCATTTTGTGAAAGACTTGTTTTTCACCGAGCCATCGAAGAGGACCAAATTAGACCTCCCTTGCACTTTGCCTGTCTACTGAACTATGCACTAACAAAGGAGACTTCCAATATTATACAAGACAAGTCTATTTACATATGTAGTTGTTCTCCCTTCAAACTTGTGTGTTTGTTATCTGTATAAGTTTCTATTTATTGTTGTTTTACGCGAACAAATAACCACTCATATGTGTCCGTCTGAAGTATCACGTTTCAGGAGTAAATAACACGATATGTCACAAAAGGTTTAAGTCCGACTTAAGATTCTCCTTAGTGTACCGGCTTTATAAAAAAAGTTTAGCCGAACATCATAGTGTAAAATGGCACTGAAATATTCTGAACCCGTTATTGTTCAAAGTTGTCTGTGTGATTAGTGGATAGCAACCGATGACCTCCAACCATGAGTTCTTGCTACTAAGGGGGATGCAAAATCGTATCGTTTAATATCAAAGTATGTAAAACAGGGCATTGTATTCTATTTGCTAAACACTAGCTGGATCACTTCATTAATATTCACTGGAAACATATTAAATATGGTTATCAGGTATAGGTTAAGTATGAAATGCTTTATATTTTGTTTATATGATTCAACCAAGAGGCCCAGAGGGCCTATATCGCTCACCTGAATATCTAAGCAATCATGACAAAATATTCTCGTAATAAGATCCAAGGGAATATGCCAGACCCGAAGGCCAAACCTTGTAGCATATCTGCATTAGATGTTTCATGCCCAGCAATTTTATGTATGGTTATGAGGTGGGGATCTCAACTGTTTCCAAGCTGTGACACAGGGGTTAAGGCTGCAAGGGTGGGGCAGACCATGACTACATTCGTCTCTTTATGCCAAACAATTGTATATATAGTTTTGGGGTGGGGATCTTAACCGTTTCGAAGTTTTGGCCCAAGGGTTAAGTCTCCAAAAGTGGGGCAGACCCCAAGGCCATTCTGGAGGCATATGTACACTCATCTCTTTATTCTCAGCAATTGTATATATGGTTATACGGTGGGGATCTCAACCATTTCGAAGTAATACACTTTTTTTGACCCCAATCCTTAGCCAGGGAGGTCAACCCCACCATTTGTACAATTTTGAATTCCTACCTCCAATGAATGCGTCCTCACAAATATTATCGATATCCATTGCATACAGTAGTTCCACAGAAGAAGTCGTGTATAGCAATAAAGTCAAATTTTCTCATTTTTACCCCGCCCTCAGTCCCCTGGGGATCAGCCCCACCATTTGTACAATTTTGAATACCTGTCTCCAATAAATGCTTTTGATTAAATATGATTGATATCCAGTGCATAGTTCTACAGAAGAAGTCGTTTGTAGCAATATAGCGAAATTGCCCCCTTTTGGCCCCGCCCCTCAGCCCCCTGGGGGGTCAGGCCCACCATTTGTACAATTTTGAATCACATCCACCTAGGCATGCTTCCAGTCAATTTAGTTGAATTCCAATCAGTGGTTAAGAAGAATAGTCGTTTAAAGAAATTGCTGACGTACGGACGACGGACGGACGACGACGGACGTCACGGTATGGCCGGTGAGCTAATAAAAAGTATGTTATTAGATGTAAATTTCCAAAAATGCTTGCTAATAGAAACAAAGTGGACTAATTGATTGAATGTATAGCATTGTTTAGGACAATGTAAGGAAGACAACTCTCAATTTGTTGGCATTTATAAAGGCAATGTAATACGTGTACATTGTGTCTCACTCTACTTCTGTTCCTTTATGGTACATCATTTATTAGTAAAGCTTTCATATATTTACCTCGTATGATGCAAAGCATAGTTTTGTTGCCCTGAATGAGTGTGCTCATGTTGACAAAAACATTTTGTCAGTCTTTATTATAACATTTTGCACTTGGTAATGCTGTGGGATTGCCGGTTATAAGCCTATATTTAACTAAATAAAATTGTCATATACAATAATTATTAAAACAATCAACAAAACAATTTAACGTCGTTTAAATAAAGGTTGGCCTATGATCAACACAGTTCTGATCTGACACAGACGCTTTGTATCTGCGAAAGTTCTTTACGGTCAGTTATGAAATGACGTTCAAATAAACATCTTTTAATGATAATAATATTAAACATAGTTCAGAAAGCTGCAATAACTTTCTGACAAACTTTTTCACTTCGACATGTGCATTTTGAATCAGTATACATGTACAATATACCATGTGCATTTATATATTTATTTTTTTCGTTTTTCATTATATGATAGAAAAGATATTATTTCGTTCAAGAATATACTGACGTTATATACTGTATTTGTAATGTGTGCAGTGTCCTTACCATGAGCAATCCTGCAGGTCCTTAGTTGACAAAAGTTCAACGGTGCCCATAGCATAAAGCCAAACAATTTATGTACGGCAGAACAGGACCTCTAATACCATTGACACTAATGATTAATCTCTATTAAACTGAACACACATTTTTATAAACACTGAATTTCTGGCATCTTATATATATGTAATCTAATATAATTATCAGATCTGATGTAGTAATTAGGAAGGAGATTGCTCCACATTTTTCTGTATGTATTCCTGTAGGTAGTCAATGGCACACAACACCCCAATGAAGAAAATAAACCTTGAAACGCTCATAGTGTCAACCAGATTTAGTGCATAATACAATACACATGGACCGGCAAAAGTTTACAAAAGCTAGCAACGACATCTAAAGAATATAACTTATTTGTTTTTAACATAGTAATAGCCCAAGTTTATAGAAAAGAACAAATATGGTTCCGAGGTTAAGATTAAGTAAAAATAAAAGAGAAGAGTGGAAAGAGATGGAGAGGTTAAAGTTTATCTTGTATAGATAACATCCATGTTCTTTTCTTACAATTAATGATTCATGTCTGTACATATTTACATATTTGATTTCAAGATTCTCATCAACCAGGAGAAGGTTTGTTGTTAATTTAGGTATTCCGCTTTATGGTATACCGACGACTTGTAAATAAACGATGGGCCGAATCTTACCTGGTATCAACACTTTTAAATAAAGAATTAGCTTGAAGATTTCTTTAATTTTTATCATATTTTATCGAGCTCGTACTAAACAATGATGCATGTTTAATTTTCTTCGACAGAGAGGACAGAGAGTTTTTATATGCAATATTATAAATCATTTTTCTAACTTGCGTCTATCTTCTATGGATATCCAGCCTCTCGTAAAAATAACGTAATATTGTAAGGTTGTATATCCTTACGGAACATTGTATATTAAAGTAATTCCAAAGCACGAACTTTATAAGAGCAGCCTTATTTAGACTAGATAAAATTAACTTCATTTTTCTTTCAGTAATTAAGTAGAATTATGTTCACATATTTTTAATTTCATCTTGGTGTGTATTCTGCTTGGCATTTATGCTAAAATAAACACTTAGATCTTTCTGTTCGATAAAATTGGTATATAAGTGCCCTGGAGGGATCCAGAACATTTAAAGTGAGTTTTAAAATCAAATCTTAAGTATCATTTGTTAAAGATTTAATTTTCAAAATATGTTCTTATGTAAAAACGTAAAGTAAACACAAATTCTAGCATGATTAAAAAGTTATTGACGAGAAAAGCAAGGCAATGTATTTATCTGTAATCCGCATAAGTGTAAAATATCTATAAAAAAAAAACTAAAAAAAAGTTAGATTTTTTATCTCAATTCTATCCAACAATTTCTAACACTTTGGAAATGACGTTTTGTTATATTGATACGGGCGTAGCAAATAGAAACTCCGTTACTTATTCATGTTTTAATCCTTTTCAAATATAAATGGCTTCACAAATTTAGTCAATTAAAATTAGTGACTGTATTTCTGAAATCTTTCATACAAGTGTGGGCGATAATTTGTGAGTCGCCAAGCAGAAGGTTGCGAACGCATTTTCTGAAATTGTAAGATATGGTTTCCTATTGAACTGTCATATGCCTGGTAGCCGGGGAAAGGGGGATGGGGTAGCATACACAGCTGGTACACGGTACGTTTGTCTCTTTGAACATTACTAGCGGACGTTTAATAAATCAACGTGTATTTAGGGTTATATAACTGTCCAGGAGTGGTATATGTATGTGTCGTTAGCACCATAAACCAACATATAATAAAAACCCGACTGTCACCAGCGAAATATTTTGTGTTTTTCTATACGCTTACAATATTGCCAGTATAAATGTTGAAAGGGATACAACTCTGGTGAGTATCCTCCGTTTGATGGACATATTTAATATTTACCGACACTTGCAGTAGGAAATGTTGTATGCGGTATGTTCAATGGTATAGGAGCTGTTTCCCTTGTGTTGTTGGCTTTTGAAATTTTCCATTGGCGTATAGTTCGAAAAAGACAATTTTTCCTTACTCATTACATAAATGCATTTTCACTTTTATCTAGAGAGAAAATGCCTCTTTAATATGAAGGCGAAAACCATTCTCCACCGGGGAAGGATTCACTAGTACCCTAACTTTCCATAACAGAGAGTACTTTCCCTCGTTTTTATTTTCATTAGCAAATATTCCGCTTTCTGGCGACACATCACCATTCGCCATCTTGTAGTTTTTTAATAAATGTTTCCCTAAGGAAAAAAATATTATACATCGAGACATAACTGTTCACAGCAAAAACAAACCATTTCATAGTTAACTCCATTGTTAATCTGTTATTCACTCAGCTGTTATCCGTACGGCTATTTCTAGAGGCCATATTTAAATCTTGAATCTATTGTTATCTAATCAGGCCGATGACATTAGTCACTTATGTGAGTACAATACATGTACCATTTGAAAACTCCCTTTTGACATTTTGTTATTTGATACTGTTGACATAATATCAGTTACTTTTCATGGATTAATGAATACAGAAGTCTTCCGGACTCACCTTTTTCTGTTATTGTATTTATATGCTTAGTGATCAGCCAATGATATATAAAACTAGCAAGAATTAATATATTTTTAATGTGCAAAACTTATCTTAAATGATACTACGAGAGAACAAAATGTCTTAATATGCATATACTAAGGGGAAAACGCGTACATGTGTTCATCAAATCTTGTCATCAATTTAAGTGGCGTAACTATAAGACAATAGGACCGTATTCTCACTTGTGTCACACATTTCAAACGTCACTGATGCCGGCGGTACATTTAATTTGGTTCACTACATTACAAATTCAAGCATGTTTATGTTATGTTATGAAAGATAATGTATTAATGAATCAACCCTCGGGATGAAATTTGCTGAAGTTGGGCATCGGTTTAATCCTCAAAATTCTTACCCTCCCCTTTTATGCCATCTCTGTCTACATCAAATACGACTGAATTCCTTTATAATTCACGGCCAAGGTGGGATAGTCTCGTTCAGGTAGGCGATATCATGACTATCATAATACACAATTATTTCTATCGTATCCTTATTAGTCTCTGAAAAATCGATGAATATTTAAAAAAAAAAAAAAAATGACTAGAATTCCTCAATATTCATATTAAGAAATAATCTGGAATAAGATTAACTCAAAACAAAGGTATGTTACTGATTTTACAAAAATCAAAAACTTTCAATATAAGATTGTATTCAGGAACACGTATACCAACACAAAATCAGTAAGGTAGAAACTACAATGTAAGAGCAACTGTACATATGCAGGAAAGAGGGCCCCTTAGTATATATTTGTACATTAATAAGTAATTTTCTAGATTAATGAATGTATAGATAATATTTACATTTGTAATGTTCACATTTATACTTTATATTATGCGAGGTAAAGCTTCAGAATATAATATTATAAAAACACTTCTAAATAATGTATGAACAATGACTTGACGTCATAATGTGATGGAACTGAACAATAATCTTAAGTCATAGGAAAAGTTAAATCGTTAGAGAATATTTGAAATTCTTCTGCTTGAAAAATACCTAAAGTTAGACGATAAAAACATCACCCTTCGGGTTAGGATGTATCTGTTAAACATTCAAAGTACACAAACATACTTTTAATCTTTTCCCGTTTCTTATAGAGAATGTACATGTGTAAGCACAAACATGTCGAATGTCGAACACTCGACTAGGATATATTTTTTTTATCGCTGATCATACATTGAGGGATGGGGGTATGCAGGGTTCAACACTATACAGGGGAAAGACCTATTCATCAGCATTACATAAAATTATATATAAAGTCTTAGAGCCTTGCAAGATTCCGTCCAGGTATATCAAGTTTGGTAACTTTTTTTTCCTTAATATTATCAATGATCTAACTAGTATTTTGTCGGCTCTGACATTTGACATCATCCCAATATAATTGGTTTATTTGATGGTACATTTGTAGACGGACTAAATTGCTCTATATACACGTACATATGATATTTTAAAACGAAAAATTAATAAATTCGTATTATGACTTTACGATTTAAATGCGAAATTATAACATATCGGAACGTTTTGTTATTAAATTGATACACAGCATAGCGCGTTTTAAGTACACATAACCTATCTAATATAATATGATAATAGCACATGGAATATAAGAATAGTGTTAAACATTAAATTGCATTCAGTTTTATCAATCAGATCTAGATAGCATATTGAATAAAAGTGAAATGATTATACCTGTCTATAATTATGTTTCAAACAACAGTCACTGAAGCAGGTGTTTTCTATATCAAAATCATTCACAGGTTATGTATCAAAGCAAGTCTACACCATCTTTGTGCGTATTCAAAGCAGTTACTATTTTCGCCCAAATCCTGCTCTGTTTTGATTTCTCCTGGAACCATTCGGTGTAGGTGACCGTGTCAAGAATAGCTCGTACGGTGGATGGTAATATGGCAGTATCTAGTTCCTCCAGTAGTATTACTGTCAACACCCCCGGTCCCTCTATTGCAGTTCTGGACTGTGTCAATGAAAGCTCAAATGTACACCATTCACTGTTGAGGATGGCCGTTGATAACACCAGAATGATGTTCTTGCTATGTTCAAAATGATGCGTGATATTGTCCAGAATGAACCTGCCTACCTCAAAGTCTCTTTCATGTATGCATAGTCTACATCCAGCTTTGTCTTCTAATTCCGGGATCATGTGATTGAACACAAAGTCCCTGTTGACAATGGAGTAGATAACGAAAGCGCCGTAACGATAATCAGTTTCACTCTCGATTCTTTTGTAGCCACCTCTCTTTATTCCTAGTATGTGCAGCCAGTAACTTAACCGGAACCGAAATTTATATCCCACCGATACAACGATAAGAATAATAGTTGAGGGTACAAAAACGGCGATACATATGTTTCTTATTAAAGGATAATCGATACGTGAACATGTTTTCGTAGTAGGGTTGTAGTTTTTCAACAACACGTTGTTCATTTCTGGAGGATATCTACACGCATATCTCCGAGGGTAGTTAACAATGATGGTATGCTTGGTAGATTTTATCCAGTCTAGGAACCACTTGAGATCACACGTGCACGTGTATGGGTTATTCGTTAGACATAATTTGTCAAGTGAGTTCAGGAAATGCGCTGGGAAAGACGTTTTATTCACAAGTTTTATGTTATTTCCGTCAAGGTACAGGCTTCGCAGTGACGTCACATTGCCAAACACCTCCGGGTCGTCGTCCCAGCCGTTTATGTAGTTCCCAATTAGTATCAAAGATTCTAAATTAGGAATGTTTTGGAAGACGTTGCGTGGGAGTCCTTTTAGTGCTGTATTCTCCAAAATAAGCTTTTCTAATTTATTTAAATTCGTAAACAATTCTCCTAAAGATTTCGAGTCTGACGGAAGGAAGTTGCCGGTAAGATCAAGCGACAAGAGGTTTGGTAGTGAAGCGAACACTGTCCTATACAACCAAGGCAGTTTATCAAATTTATATCGATTATTCCCAATGTCCAATTTTTTAAGACTTGAGGAGTTGAATGCATACCCCTCAATGGTATGTAAATGATCGCCGATAAACGTCATTGATAGTTTTTCCAGTTTTGGTAATTGTGCAAATGTGTTGCTTCGTATGAAGCTTACAGAGTTCTTATCAAGATAAAGATTATGTAAAAACTGCAAACATTGAAAAGAAGACCCGTCAAGATCATGAATATAATTTTGCTGTAATTTTAGAGTTTTGTACTTCCCTGTCAACTGTGCAGTTGGGCCACAGAAAGATGGTACTTTAGTAAAGTGATTGTTGGCAAGGTTCATTGTGGAGATTGAAGTAGATTCGAATCCTGTAAAATTTATCTGCGAAAGAAAATTGTTAGATAAATCCAAAATTTGCAGAAAACGCAAACCAGAAAAATGTCTTCCACTTATATTCACGATCCAATTATTTTTAAGAGAAATTACGCTGATTGAAGAGTTGTGTAATCCCGAAAACATATCTTCCGGAATGGTCGTCCATCGATTTGATGTCAGTTTAACAGTTCGTATCTTAGGTGTGTATGCTAGAATGGGAGATATAAGATCTAGCGGTAATTCATAATTTCTGCTGATCTCCAAAGTAGATATTTTTGTAAGATTTACAAATGAATCCGGGTCAATGAGTTTGGTCAAAGTGTCTATGAAATGTAAGCTTTCCACAGGAATCAAAGTAAGATTGGACAAAAACTTTCCCGTTATATTCGAAAAGTTTGTCTTTGTAAATAAAACAGTTTTTGCGTATGTTGGTAAAACTGGAATATACTGCATGTCACGTCCAGTGCAGTTAACTGACTTCGAGGAAGGGAAGCATCTGCATAGTTTCTGACGACACGTGTCTACATTTTTGAAGGTTTCACAATGTACACAACTAGTGTACAATACCAACAGCAGAGATAGCATTCCAAAATGTTGAATCATGTCGTTGGACATTTGGATCTGCAACAACAAAATCATCTGAATCATAATTGATATAATATAGACAGACGAATTAGGTACACTGAGTTCCGTTTTATCTTTTGATATATGCAAGTTCCCAACTAAAGGGATATTTGGACAACACGTATCTGTATTTCGCTCATACATAGATAATAATGATAGTACCAACATAGAAACCAATAAACAAACCATAAGATTGGGGCCTTTTGTTTTTTTGCGCCCAATGTCGGGCGCATTTGTGTGAATATACAGGGTTTCTACGGAAATAAATACACAAAAACCTGATAATTGTGTCTGCTATTCAATGTGACAGACATGAACACCCTGTTACATAATTACTTTTAACCTGATAAAGAATTTGTTTTACTATTACATGTATTTATGATTGGAGTACTTACGTTTAAATTCAGTGCTCTATAACAATCATACTATTCTCTGCTGAAAGAAGCGTGCCTGTTACAGGAGACCACAGTATTCCAAGACTAAAACAACTAAGATATTAACCGCACTTACGATAGACAGAACATTAGTTCCGAGAAACAGGTTAGCAATAGTCCCGTGACTCTAACTTGAGATATGCACGCTTAAGATGAATTGCGGAAGGAAGCTAATTTCCGCTGCATACAAACTCTTTTGAATTATACTTTAATTACCCATAATAATAATAATATACTTAATATAAAAATTGACATAGTCACATGAGTGAACAACTTTTTTAAATAATTGTGGATATATTTAAATTAGATTTAAGCGCTTTATTATAGGCTTGTCAGCTTGAATGAAAATGTACAATAAAAAAACTAATTTAAACGATTATCGATACATGTGCATAACGTACTGAGCGCCCACCGCTCGTCTGTACCGTAATTACATTGGAATGTGGTCTGGTTTTTGACATGTCTTTTGTTAGAAGCTACCGAGCAGGAATTCAGTGTAGTATTTCCACATTAGCACAGGAGTAATGTTACCCTTTTTTGATGTTTCAAGATGTCTGCCAAATATTACATGGCACGATTTATGTAATACATCTAACAGGAAAATTGATGTTAGGTATTCACATGATCTATAACACCCCCAGTAATATTATTTTGAACGGTTATAACACAATCACAAGTATTGAAGCAGAGCCATTTTAGGTTGGCAAGCTAGTTAAACACCTTGCTCATATGACAGGTATTTACAAACAAGGCCTACATACGTGGTACAATGTTAAAAACAAAACATTTACTTAAACGTTTTTTGCACCGTCGATTGGTATCAATTCTAAAGTGCGTCCTGCCGAACGCAGGCTTCAGAATTTGCCACATTATGATTGATTGAAAAAGACCGGAACAGAAACCTTTACCGGGAAGCCTGCAATACCGAACGCGACAGGATATGATCAACAAGAGTTTGGAGTGAATTTTACCAGTTTTGACCTCATCACAGACAAGTTTCATGTTTGACTCAAAGGTGTGTGTCACCCTTTCAACAAGAAACCGTCGGCTTCACGAAACCTAGGCCTGTGCATGTTATTTCACACATTTGTAACGAATTGATCCCCTGTGATTCAAGGCAGGAAGTCGAGGGGGATTCGAGATTCATTTATATATGATAAGGCGGCAGTCCAATTGCTGAGATTTGTAACGTGTTAAGGAAAATACATTGCCATGCTTTTTAAATGCACAAATTGTATTTAGACGTGTTGAAAAAAAGTTTCTTTTAACAAGTTATTTCATCAGTGTTGTCTCTTCTATTTAATTAAAAACAACGAAACTTACAAAAAATGACAAACATCAAGCATTCCATTAAGTCCCCTTTACATGCACATTGTCTTTTACCATTAACGTTATCATTTCTAATATTTGTTCTACCCTTTGATTTTATCTATATTTAATGAAGGCGTTAATTGCACTTATTTTAAGTTCACCTGGTTCGAAGGACCGTGTTGAGTTTATGCCATACCGCAGTTTCCGTCGTCCGTCCGTCAACTCTTCCTTTAAATCTCTACTATACTACTATGTATATTTTGACTAAATTTGGTCGGGAGCATCCTTGGGTGAAGGGGAAGCAATTTTGTATAAACGGTGGGTCTGAACCCGCTGTGGGCACAGAGTCAGGGCAAAATAAGGGATATAAAGGAATAGCTTTAATTTTCTTCTTCTCTGTTGGGATTAAGGGATTTTGACCAAAATTGAACAGTAGCATCATATTTGGAAGGGAAATCAATTTTGAATAAATGGTGGGTGTGGCCCCCTTGTGGCAGAGGGACGGAGCCAATAGGGGAAGTAGAGGTAAAACCTTCAAAATCCTTCTCCTACCATAGGGATTAAGGGAGTTCATCCTATTTTATTATGGAGCATCCTTGGCCAAGGGGACTTATTTTGTATAAATGGCGGGTGTGGCCCTCCTTGGGGCAGAGAGGCGGGGCCCAATAGGGGAAATAGAGGTAAAACCTTTAAAATCCTTCTTCTACCGTACATCCTCAATATACGGGGGTTTCGCTCACTTTCGCTCTTTGCTTCGCCCTGGAATAAGTCATAGCAATATTGAAGGCACGAAGCTATTTGATTGGTCTCAGGTAAAAAAAACTGACCAATCGCTAGGCTGATACCTGTCCTTTGAAGATTACAAAGGAGAACTGCGGGAATTCAAAGCCTGTCAATTTTAACCGTTACTTGACAGCGATATTCTTTTGATGTACATCAAAGGATCGAACTAGTCTTCTTGTCTCACCAACAAGGTGGCGCACACTGAGCCTTCAATTTTGCTATGCAATATTTTAGGGGTGTAGAGAGCTTAACCCCTGGATATCGAGGATGTCTACCGTAGGGATTAAAGTATTTAATCCTTATTTAGTCTGATCATCCTTGGGCTAATGGACTCATTTTTGAATAAACGATGACAGTGGCCCCCTTGAGGGCAGAGTGGAGGGGCCCAATAATGGAAATAGAGTTAAAACCTTTTAAATCCTTCTTCTATCGTAGGGATTAATAAATGTTAGCCTTATATAGTCTGGAGCATCCGTGGGCAAAGGGAACTCAATTTTTATAATCTTTAAAATCCTTCTTCTACCATAGGGATTAAGCGATTTCATCCCAATTTGGTCTGGAGTATCCTTGGGCAAAAGGAACTCAATTTTGTATAAGCAGTGAGTGTGGCCCCATGGGGGCTGAGGAGTGGGGCCAAATAGGGGAAACAAAGCAAATTCTTCAAAATCCTTCTTCTTCTGTAGGAATGACAGAATTTTTCCAAATTTGGTATGAAGCATCCTTGGGTGAAGGGGAAGCAATTTTGTATAAACGGTGAATTGACCCCCTGGGGTAGAGAGGCGAGGTTCAATAAGGGATATAGAGGAATAGCTTTAATTTCCTTCTTCTGTGGGGATGAACAGTAGGAACTTTAGAGTGTCAATTGTCTTTTTAGTCGAAAGGTGTTAAGGGGACGTAACTCACGAGATGTGGAACAATAAGCTACATGTAGATATGATTCGTCATTTCACCAAGGAATTAGACTAGACCCAAGTCCATCACTGTGACTGTACCTAGTCACGAACAATAACAGACGCACTAACTATGGACAACTGAGATACCTGATCACAAAAAAAATATTGTTACCTGAGATAATTTGACACAAAAACTTACCATAGACCACTGAGATACCTGGTTACAAACTTTCACTATAGACCATTGAAATACCTGTTTACAAACACTTATCATTGACCATAAAGATACCTGTTTACAAACTTTCACTATAGACCACTGAGATACCTGGTTACAAACTTTCACTATAGACCACTGAGATACCTGTTTACAAACACTTATCATCGACTGAGATACCTTGACACAAAAACTTACTATAGACCCCTGAGATACCTGGTTACAAACTTTCACTATAGACCACTGAGATACCTGTTTACAAACACCTATCATCGACCATTGAGATACCTGATCTCAAAATAATATAGTTCACTGAGATACCTTGACACAAAAACTTACGATAGACCACTGAGATACCTGGTTACAAACTCTCACTACAGACCACTGAGATAACTGGTTACACACTCTCACTATAGACCACTGAGATACCTGGTTACACACTTTCACTATAGACTACTGAGATATCTGGTTACAAACTTTCACTATAGACCACTGAGATACCTGGTTACAAACTTTCACTATAGACCACTGAGATACCTGTTTACAAACACTTATCATCGACCATTGAGATACCAGATCACAAAATAAATAAGTCACTGAGATATCTTGACACAAAAACTTACTATAGACCCTTGAGATACCTGGTTACAAACTTTCACTATAGACCACTGAGATATCTGTTTACAAACACTTATCATCGACCATTGAGATACCTGATCTCAAATTTATATAGTTCACTGAGATACCTTGACACAAAAACTTACTATAGACCACTGAGATACCTGGTTACAAACTCTCACTATAGACCACTGAGATACCTGGTTACACACTCTCAATATAGACCACTGAGATACCTGGTTACACACTCTCACTATAGACCACTGAGATACCTGTATACAAACACTTATCATCGACCATTGAGATACCTGATCTCAAATTTATATAGTTCACTGAGATACCTTGACACAAAAACTTACTATACACCACTGAGATACCTGGTTACAAACTTTCACTATAGACCACTGAGATACCTGTATACAAACACTTATCATCGACCATTGAGATGTCTGGTCATAAACCATTACATTAGACTATTGAAGCAACACTTCCTCGGAGATCAAGTCAAGTCGAGATAAAAAATAATAATGAAATATCACGTTTGTAAGGTGTTCACATTTTTGAGTTGTTGGTTTGTAAACAACTTCAAGGACGAGCACTGCTTTAATACGTTATTTGATAGCCTTACGCATCGAGATATAATTTACAAGATTATGTAAAATGTAGTATGGCAGGTTTTGACTGTATTGTATTTTGAGGTCATTTAAAAACCTTGCAGCTGTAAACACGTCAGATTTGTTTTCAGAAGCTGACATTTTTAAATTTGTCTTGAGCAAGTCTAAGTCATTTCATAACTGACTCACCCTTAAAAGCTTTTAACTTTTTGAGGCATTGGTTTTGTGTATCCAATTAAGTTAATTTTAGAGATATAGTTTTAAGACGCTTCACGATTCTATACACACGTGTGCCACGCCACTGTTCGTAAGAATTCAATTAATCATAACTCGGTCAAGTTTTTCAAATATCTAGTTGAAGTTTGGTACATAGGTGTATCATAGTCATATAAATAACACACAGGGGCTGGGTTGCGGGATACTATCGGTTAGTAATAAACCTATACACACCAGTTGATAACAGCAACACTTTTTTCCCGGTCTTTATACACATCCTAAAACCTTATAAAAATTGAGCGTAGAAAAAAAAACCAGTACCGATATTTTTTTTTTATATCCTCAATTTTTATAAGGTTTTAGAATGTGTATAAACGCCGGATTCGATAAAAAGTGTTGCTGTTATTTACTGGTGTGTATAGGTTTATTACTAACTGAAAGTATCCTGAAACCGAGCCCCTGTAGAATCACGAACTCTAGAGTTCTATTCACACATGTGTGCCACGCCGACGATAGTAAAAATTCAATTCATCAGAACTCGGTCATTTTTTTTCAAACATCTAGCTGGAATATATACCAATTAAAGTCCTATGAATAACATGTCCTCTTATGTCGCTTACTTAGGTAAGTATTTTTAAAGATATTGTGTGGCGATAATTTCCTAATTGTACATGTTAGTACCTGAACACACGTGCCACGCCGCCAATCGTATAATTCAATTCATCATAACTCGGTCAATTTTTCAAACATAAAATTGAAATTATAATCATATTAACAACATATCTTCTAATGTCACTTACTTTATTCGGTATTTTTAAAGATTTTGTCTGGCGACGCTTGTTGTCACTTGAAGACGCTTGTTGTCGGTTGAAGACACTTTTAAGGAGGACCCACACTCGGGAGTCTCAGGTCATCATCTCAGGAAATCAAATTGTATGGCAATGCAAGCCTAAAATCAACTGTGTCATATGGTGTACAACTGTAGTAATAGCTTCTAGCCAGGTAGTCTCGTTCAACCAGACGCTTGATCACTTGTAGTTCAAGGGTCTGGTTTACCAAAGGGCAGTGCTTTTACTTTCGTTTTCGGACGTTATAAAAGAAGTATCCTTGTATTCACTATTATCGAGAAAAAATTAAGAAAATGAATGTCAATTCTCCAGAATAATGCCATATATTTCCACTGAATAAATCATAACTGAGCACAAAGCTGACTGACTGAGGTTGGAAAAAAGCATGCAAAGCAAGTGAGATGTTACCTGTACCCCATTCAAAACACTACAGGTTCCTACTCTGGTAATCTGGCTTGACTTGTATCAATAGCTTTGTTAGCTTCATGAATTATTGGTAAACTGGCCAATGAAAATAGACTATTTGAAGTATTTTCTTGCATTTTTCTCGATAATAGTAACACACAGGTATTTTTTTCGTAAATTAATATATTCAATGCAATTTTCCCCCACTCAAAATCTGACTTCAAAGGTTTAAAAAGGTGTGTCTACCTTTGACCAATGAAATAATTTATTAGAATCCTGGTAAGCCTCGTTATGATGTCACAAAACGATTAAGCACTGGGTTTGACCTGCTTGTGCAGACAACCAAAGTCTTTTTTTTTTATATAATTTTATTTTTTGACACATTTTCATCATTACAGAATAATTACAATATTAATTTTCACACTCATTCTTCATTCTTCAACCAACATTTAATACAAATTTTGTAATGATTTTTTTTAGAGAGAGAGAGAGAGGGGGGGGAGGGAGGGAGGGAAGGAGCAAATGAGCTTTTACAGAAATAGAATTTGAGGGAGGGGGGCTGAGAAGACAACAAGCGGTCAAAGTCGCGAAGATGTTGAGTCCATGTGTGTCCATTTATTAGTGCAACTATTTATTTAACCTGAAACATAGTAACAATTTTAATTTCAACAGTAAAGGGGCAGGGAGTTACATTTTCCTCCTTTAATCAAAAATTGACTAACAGAGGTAAAATATACACATGTATTCTATCTTTTTGGGGTTTGTTAGGGATTGGGAGTGATTTCTAATAATTTATTCCATTACTTCCAAGAATTTTCCATCTTTAAAGCAGTATCTACTCCTTTGTCTATAGAAATATATTTTGAATTCTGTAGTGGTCTATAATAGCATTTTTTAAAGCATGAATTGTTAGAGTTTGTTGCAAGAGTCTTGTTGAACGATACTACTAGCCATGCTATTACTTCATAAACGTCCACGTTAGAAGATTTCCTATATTGTAAATATTTTTGAGAAATCTTATCTTAGAGATTTAGGATACATATATTACAATTTTGAAATATTTCAACATCAAGAAATTTAATATTAAAGATCATGCTATAATTTCACCATTTTGATAACTTAATACTGATATATTAGATATCTAAAACTGAAATATATTGTATGAAGGTTCTTATTATGGGAATTTCAGGCGTTTCCCCTGTCAACTACAAGTAAATGTAGAGATTCAACTGGGGAGAACCGTGATAACTTGTCATGAATAACCTTATGTACTTGATTTGAATAGCATGTACCAGTATATGTATGCAATCTTTTTTTGACAATTATATTGCAGAATCATAATTGATATTAATGGAAAATTAAGGATCGTTTTATTTTACTAGTAAATATCTTGGAATAAAACAAACTAATATTTTTTTACACATTGCAAATTGTAGTTCTGAGCCTGGCATAAACTTGGTGCAAAATACCGGTATATTAATTTCCAGTGTGAAAGAAAAAACAGAGAGAGAATGTAAATATATATTATGCAAAGGTTAAAACATTTTAAAAATGGAAATAAATCTTGAAAGAAAAGGTCAATTGTGCTGAAGATATTTCTATAGTGTAGAGGTCACCACACTCGCCACTCTGTGGTGGGAGACCCAGGTTCAAATCCTGGTGGAAATAATGCAAACATATATAAACATAAATAACTAGTTATATATACAACTCAGTTCCCATTACTTGGTACATTTTATATAAATATATGTATCCTTGTTAATTTGTTCTTTACTGCATTCATACAAAAACAGGATATTCGAATATATTGGTAGGCAGTGAGTATTACATTTATGATTTGTGAACTTAAGCTATAAAATGTTGTTTTTTTAGTTATCAAAGTCTTAGTGTTGACCTCTTGTGAATACCCTCTGTTCGTCATAGTAACCTTTAAACCACTTTAGTTAATTTTTGAAGGAAAGTTTCATGGTCAAATGCAAGCCAAATTTATGAATTACGTGTGAATCTAATCTGCAAGGGGTTTGAGGTCAAAATATGTCAAATTGACTAAATTTTCAACAGTCTTCTTATTCGGGCACAGAGATGCTAAAATCAAATACTCTTCATAGATGAAAGGTCCTGGGACTTTTTCAAATTTATGAATATTTTGCTACCTCTGGATCATTCATTCCTCCTTGAGAAAGGGTTAATGTTTAGGCTAAAACAAAAAACAAGAGGCACAGAGGGCATGTATCGCTCACCTGGAAATGTTAGCAAAATTGAAGTTAGAATAGCGTATTGTTACTGAAAGTGTACATGTATTATATGGTTAGTCAGCGGTTATATTTATATGCAAGACAAAATCTTGTCATTCCTAAAATAAAAGGAGGATTTCGAAGAATTAGCTATGTTTCCCCTATTGGGCCCCGCCCCTCCGTCCCCAGGGAGGGTCAGATCCATCGTTGATACAAAAGTAGGTCCCCTTCACCCAAGGATGCTTAAGACCAAATATGGACTAATCCTGTCATTCCTACAGAAGCAAAAGGATTTAAACACTATTTTTCATCTTTGGCCCTGCCTCTCTGCCAAAAAGGGGGTCAGACACCCCATTTATACAAAGTTGCATTAATTGGTTCCCCTTCACCTAATGTCTATGTCTATGCTTGTACCACTGTTTGTTACTATGTTTGGAGAGGACTTAAATAGGCTATGCCTGCTGCCCAATCCATTTGTCCTTTGACAATAAAATTTATTGAAATTGAAACCCATACATGTATGTAGCTAAAATTGTGGATTTTCCAGTAGGCTATTTATAGCTCGACTCTGACCCTGTGTGTGCCATTCTAGTACTACAGTCTTTACATAATTATGGATATCAAAATAGCTTTACCAAGTAATTCCAGCAGACGATTTCGCTCTGAAGAGTAATAATTTAATCTATTATATAGGACACTCAGTTATTTATCATTGATCAACTGAGTTGAACTGAATCGCAATGAGAACGAGGGCCATATATCTATGTGTGTATTGACGTGATAAAGGGAAATTAGATTCCGTAGACAGACCATTTTTTTTAATTCAAACCTTGCATATGTGTAGGCGCTATTGTATAGTACTTGGAAGAGCTTATTGGCTTCCTGGAAAAGCTGCTACATGAACAAATTGTTTCTTGGAAAAGTTGCATAATTACGAAAGCCTATTAATACCTAACGACACAAATTATTATCTCGTAATTTCGTTTTACGTTATCTCGTCAATACGGCTTAGGTGATCTCGTTTTTCCGAGTTATGTTATTTCGTTATTACGACTTAAAGTAGTCGTTAAAAGTAGGTACGCAGAATCAAAGAGAAGAACAACAACCTGTTCGTTAACAAACATATGTCCCCACTCCACTATTCCGCTTTCATGGGAATTAATTTGAGCTTTATTTCGTGTGGCAATAATCGTCTTTCGTACGTAATCGACCGGCAAAAAATCACAATATTTAACCTGGAATGCGTGTAAATCATGCAACCCTATACCCGTAATGAGTTACTTTACAAGAAGTGTATCGTACTAAATTAAATAAAATATAAAATGGTACCGTTAAGAGGACTTAGTTATATTCAAACTGTCTTATACAGAACTAATGCATCATACTAGTTGCATATAATAGTAGATACATACGCAAATGCACATATCTCTAGACTCGGGACCTAATTGCGGTGATATCGGAGGAAGGTAACGACGTCCTGCTCTAAATCTTTACAATACTATCTGCCACAATAGCAAGATTGTGTATCCAGAGTGTGTGAAACGTCCATATGTGTATTTTAATTTAAAGACATGACGTGTTCTTGTCACTCGGTCAACAATGTCTTTCATACGTATTAGCATGAAGGCCATTGTACTTTTCTTAAAATATTTTTTTATTGAATATCTTGAATGTTAAAGATCGGCACACATGTACTGGCATTACCGTGAAAGATCATTCTTTAAAGTGGAATAGGAAGAATGTATAATATAACAAGCCGTACGTACAAGATAACGAGCTAAACGTACAAGAAAACAATTCGTACAAACAAGATATCAAGCCGTTCGTACAAGATAACACATTGTACCAACAAGATAACAATTTGTATGTACAAAAAACCACACTGTACATGTACGTACAAGATAACAAGTTATACGCACAGGATAGCAAGATGTACGTACACGATAACAAATGGTACGTACAACATAGCAAACTGTACTTACAAGATAACAAGCTGTACGCACAAGATAGCAAGATGTACGTACAAGATAACAAATGGTACGTTCAATATAACAAATGATACGCACAAGATAACACGCTGTACGTACAAGATAACAAGTTGTTCGTACAATATATCAAGTTGTACATACAAGATAACAAGTTGTACATACAAGATAACACGATCTACGTACAAATTAGCAAGTTTTACGTACAAGATAACAAATTGTACGCACAAGATAACAAGTTGTACGTACAAGATAACACGATGTACATACAAGATAATAAGTTGTACGTAAAAGATAGCAAGCTGTAAGTATAAGATAACAAGCTGGAGTGTCGAGGATATGTTGGATTCTACATATGCGTGTGTTTATAAAACATGTTTGTATACACGAGCTTGCTTCAAATATTACTACTTTCGTGACAGTTGTCGAATGCTGACAGACTTTCCTTGTGAGTTATAATACATGTATCTGATGTGTAAGATTTGTTGTGCCGTGCCGTTCGTCTCCACAGCCCCAGTGCTTACTATGAGGAGGTGACACAGTTACTCAGATTTTACTGTATAGCAGATTTGCATGGCAAATGTGTCCAATGAAAAAGAAAACGCTATCCCCTCCAAAACACATACAGTTTTTATATCCTATCTTCAAAAAGAATCCATATTTTTGTTCTTCTGTTTCTCTTTTCATCTTCTTCTTATTGTTATCATTTTTTTGGACCTAGATTTACAGATTTGGAGTTCGAAGAATATGGTTTTGATTACAATTTGGTAAGCTCTATGTCCTGTTGAATTTTAGGTACTAAAGAAATCAAATCCAGCAAACTTCTACATCGGAAAACCAGTATCATTCTCAATGAATTTGTGCATCATTTTATGAAAATTGCACATATTTCTTTGTATTTGAAATGACATTGGTTTATTTCGCCTTCTCTCGTGCAATTATATTTACATTCGAGTTGATATATCGTCTTCTGATGTTGATCGTGCTAAACGTACTTATGATTGTTGATTATAATAAATATAACTGAAGTATGTTCGCATTCTGTTGATTATCTATTTTTGTTATAAATGATTTGATTGAGGCTGAAATGTGCTTGTTTGTACATGATTAAAATTAATGCAATTTACTTCTCATAATCTGAAACCCTTGGTAGACTTATCCGCATGGAAGCTGCCCAACGCAAAATAAACATTATATATTTTATATTAAACTTTATTAATTGATATTATTATACATGCGCAAAGTGTTAAATGATAAAATGGCAAAATCTGGCCCATTCCAAACTCGATTTGCTCACATTAATACGCAATTCGATTTGGTGTTCACCGACTGCAGGATAAACAATTATCGGTCTCCTCAAAGTAGGAAATTTAGAATTAAAATCTCTCAATCGTAAACCTCATATTGGCCTTTAATTGCGTACCGTCTATGCTTGGCATGAGTCTTTATACGATCGAGGGGACATAGAGGACGACAAACTGTTTCGGATGATGGCAGCTTGGTTCTTGAGAGCTGCGTCACATAACTACCTATCGACAGACGACAGGATGTAAAACGTACATCGTGACGCGATCGCGTTCGCGATGTATCTTTAATCAAAACCGGAGACTGTGCTAAATATCTATTTTTCTCTCTTATTTATTGCATTTATTTGTATCTATTAAAAGAGGAATCAAAGAATGAATGAATGAATAGTATTTCGAGTTTCCAACAATTAGAAAGTGAATAGGTAGAGCTACCTTGGTTATCAAACATTGTCACTGTTACATTTCGGTAAAAATGAACCCAATCATGATATAAAGAGCCTGGCGGTGACTTTTTTACCGAAAGTTGAAATAAATCATTTATAGGTTCCATAAAACAGAGAACGTTCCCCTCGTTTTTATTTTCATTAGCAAATATTCCGACTTCTGGAGACGAATCACCATTCGCCATCTTGTAGTTTTTTAATAAAAGTTCCCCCCCCCCCCCTCCTATACAATTATACATGAAGATCACAGAAAGAAAAAAATCATAGTTAACTCCATCGTTTAAATATTATTCACTCAGCTGATTCTAGAGGCCATATTTAAATCTTGTTATCTAATTAGGGCGATGACATTAGTCACTTATGTGAGTACAATACATGTACCATTTAAAAACTCCTTTTTGACATTTCGTTATTAAATACTGGTGATATAATCAGTTACTTTTCATGGATTAATAAATAAAGTAGTCTTCCGGACTAACCATTTTGTATTTATATGCTTAGTGATCAGCCAATGATATAGAAAACTAGGAAGCATTAATATATTTTTAATGTGCAAAACTTATCTTAAATGACATGATACTACGAGAACAAAATGTCTTAATATGCCTATACTAAGGGAAAAACGCTTACATGTTTTCATCAAATCTTGTCATCAATTTAAGTGGCGTAACTATAACACAATAGGATCGTATTCTAACTTGTGTCACACATTTCAAACGCCGCTGATGCCGGCGGTACATTTAATTTGGTTCACTACATTACAAATTCAAGCATGTTTATGTTATGTTATGAAAGATAATGTATTACTGAATCAACCCTCGGGATGAAATTTGCTGAAGTTTAGCATCGGTTTAATCCTCAAAAATCTTACCCTCCCCTTTCATGCCATCTCTGTCTACATCAAATACGACTGAATTCCTTTATAATTCACGGCCAAGGTGGGAGAGTCTCGTCCAGGTAGGCGACATCATGACTATCATAATACATAATTATTTCTATCGTATCCTTATTAGTCTCTGAAAAATCGATGAATATTTAAAAAAAAAAAAAAAAAAAAAAAAAAAATGACTAGAAATCCTCAATATTCATATTAAGAAATAATCTGGAATAAGTTTAACTCGAAACAAAGGTATGTAACTGATTTTACAAAAAAATAAAAACTTTCAATATAGAATTCTACACAGAAACACGTATAACAACACAAAATCAGCAAGGTGACAACTAAGAGCAACTGTACATATGCAGGAAAGAGGGGCCCCTTAGTATATATTTATACATTAATAAGTAATTTTCTAGATTAATGAATGTATAGATAATATTTACATTTGTAATGTTCACATTTATACTTTATATTATGCGAGGTAAAGTTTCAGAATATAATATTATAAAAACACTTCTAAATAATGAATGAACAATGACTTGACGTCATAATGCGATGGAACTGAACAATAATCGTAAGTCATAGGAAAAGTTATATCGTTAGAGAATATTTGAAAACCTTCTGCTTGAAAAATGGCTAAGGTTAGACGATAAAAACATCACCCTTCGGGTTAGGATGTATCTGTTAAACATTCAAAGTACACAAACATACTTTTAATCTTTTCCCGTTTCTTATAGAGAATGTACATGTGTAAGCACAAACATGTCGAATGTCGAACACTCGACTAGGATAGGTTTTTTTTTATCGCTGATCATACATTGAGGGATGGGGGTATGCAGGGTTCAACACTATACAGGGGAAAGACCTATTCATCAGCATTACATAAAATTATATATAAAGTCTTAGAGCCTTGCAAGATTCCGTCCAGGTATATCAAGTTTGGTAACTTTTTTTTCCTTAATATTATCAATGATCTAACTAGTATTTTGTCGGCTCTGACATTTGACATCATCCCAATATAATTGGTTTATTTGATGGTACATTTGTAGACGGACTAAATTGCTCTATATACACGTACATATGATATTTTATAACGAAAAATTAATAAATTCGTATTATGACTTTACGATTTAAATGCGAAATTATAACATATCGGAACGTTTTGTTATTAAATTGATACACAGCATAGCGCGTTTTAAGTACAGATAACCTATCTAATATAATATGATAATAGCACATGGAATATAAGAATAGTGTTAAACATTAAATTGCATTCAGTTTTATTAATCAGATCTAGATAGCATATTGAATAAAAGTGAAATGATTATACCTGTTTATAATTATGTTTAAAATAACAGTCACTGAAGCAGGTGTTTTCTATATCAACATCATTCACAGGTTATGTATCAAAGCAAGTCTACACCATCTTTGTGCGTATTCAAAACAGTTACTATTTTCGCCCAAATCCTGCTCTGTTTTGATTTCTCCTGGGACCATTCGGTGTAGGTGACCGTGTCAAGAATAGCTCGTACGGTGGATGGTAATATGGCAGTATCTAGTTCCTCCAGTAGTATTACTGTCAACACCCCCGGTCCCTCTATTGCAGTTCTGGACTGTGTCAATGAAAGCTCAAATGTACACCATTCACTGTTGAGGATGGCCGTTGATAACACCAGAATGATGTTCTTGCTATGTTCAAAATGATTCGTGATGTTGTCCAGAATGAACCTGCCTACCTCAAAGTCTCTTTCATGTATGCATAGTCTACATCCAGCTTTGTCTTCTTATTCTGGGATCATGTGATTGAACACAAAGTCCCTGTTGACAATGGAGTAGATAACGAAAGCGTCGTAACGATAATCAGTATCACTCTCGATTCTTTTATATCCCACTCTCTTTATTCCTAGTATGTGCAGCCAGTAACTCAACCGGAACCGAAATTTATATCCCACCGATACAACGATAAGAATAATAATTGAGGGTACAAAAACGGCGATACATATGTTTCTTATTAAAGGATAATCGATATGTGAACATATTTTCGTAGTAGGGTTGTAGTTTTTCAACAACACGTTATTCATTTCTGGAGGATATCTGCACGCATATCTCCGAGGGTAGTTAACAATGATGGTATGCTTGGTAGATTTTATCCAGTCTAGGAACCATTTGAGATCACACGTGCACGTGTATGGGTTATTAGTTAGACATAATTTGTCAAGTGAGTTTAGGAAATGCTCTGGGAAAGACGTTTTATTCACAAGTTTTATGTTATTTCCGTCAAGGTACAGGCTTCGCAGTGACGTTACATTGCCAAACACTTCCGGGTCGTCGTCCCAGCCGCTTATGTAGTTCCCAATTAGTATCAAAGATTCTAAATTAGGAATATTTTGGAAGACGTTGCGTGGGAGTCCTTTTAGTGCTGTATTCTCCAAAATAAGCTTTTCTAATTTATTTAAATTCGTAAACAATTCCCCTAGAGCTTTCGACTCTGACGGAAGGAAGTTGCCGGTAAGCTCAAGCGACAGGAGGTTTGGTAGGGAAGCGAACACTGTCCTATACAACCAAGGCCGTTTATCAAATTTATATCGATTATTTCCAATGTTCAAATATTTAAGACTTGAAGAGTTGAATGCATACCCCTCAATGGTTTCTAAATGATCGCCGATAAACGTCATTGATAGTTTTTCCAGTTTTGGTAATTGTGCAAATGTGTTGCTTCGTATGAAGCTTACAGAGTTCTTATCAAGAAAAAGATTATGTAAAAACTGCAAACATTGAAAAGAAGACCCGTCAAGATCATGAATATAATTTTGCTGTAATTTTAGAGTTTTGTACTTCCCTGTCAACTGTGCAGTTGGGCCACAGAAAGATGGTACTTTAGTAAAGTGATTGTTGGCAAGGTTCATTGTGGAGATTGAAGTAGATTCGAATCCTGTAAAATTTATCTGCGAAAGAAAATTGTTAGATAAATCCAAATTTTGCAGAAAACGCAAACCAGAAAAATGTGTTCCACTTATATTCACGATCCAATTATTATTGAGAGAAATTGCGCTGATTGAAGAATTGTGTAATCCCGAAAACATGTCTTCCGGAACGGTCGTCCATTGATTTGATGTCAGTTTAACAGTTCGTATCTGAAGTGTGTATGCTAGAATGGGAGATATAAGATCTTGCGGTAATTCATAATTTCTGCTGATCTCCAAAGTAGATATTTTTGTAAGATTGACAAATGAATCCGGGTCAATGAGTTTGGTCAAAGTGTCTATGAAATGTAATCTTTCCACAGGAATCAAAGTAAGATTGGACAAAAACTTTCCCGTTATATTCGAAAAGTTTGTCTTTGTAAATAAAACAGTTTTTGCGTATGTTGGTAAAACTGGAATATACTGCATGTCACGTCCAGTGCAGTTAACTAACTTCGAGGAAGGAAAGCATCTGCATAGTTTCTGAAGACACGTGTCTGCATTTTTGAAGGTTTCACAATGTACACAACTAGTGTACAATACCAACAACAGGGATAGCATTCCAAAACGTTGAATCATGTCGTTGGACATTTGGATCTGCAACAACAAAATAATCTGAATCATAATTGATATAATATAGACAGACGAATTAGGTACACTGAGTTACGTTTTATCTTTTGACATATGCAAGCTTCTCAACTAGAGAGATATTTGGTTAACACGTATCTGTATTTCGCTCATACATAGATAATAATGATAATACCAACATAGAAACCAATAAACAAACCATAAGATTGGGGCTTTTTTTTTTTTGCGCCAAATGTCGGGCGTATTTGTGTGAATTTACAGGGTTTCTACGGAAATAAATACACAAAAACCAGATAATTGTGTCTGCTATTCAATGTGACAGACATGAACACCCTGTTACATAATTACTTTTAACCTGATAAAGAATTTGTTTTACTATTACATGTATTTATGATTGGAGTACTTACGTTTAAATTCAGTGCTCTATAACAATCATACTATTCTCTGCTGAAAGAAGCGTGCCTGTTACAGGAGACCACAGTATTCCAAGAATAAAACAACTAAGATATTAACCGCACTTACGATAGACAGGACATTAGTTCCGAGAAACAGGTTAGCAATAGTCCCGTGACTCTAACTTGAGATATGCACGCTTAAGATGAATTGCGGAAGGAAGCTAATTTCCGCTGCATACAAACTCTTTTAAATTATACTTTAATTACCCATAATAATAATAATATACTTAATATAAAAATTGACATAGTCACATGAGTGAACAACTTTTTTAAATAATTGTGGATATATTTAAATTAGATTTAAGCGCTTTATTATAGGCTTGTCAGCTTGAATGAAAATGTACAATAAAAAAAACACCTCTAAACGATGATCGATACATGTGCATACCGTACTGAGCGCTCACCGCTCGTCTGTACCGTAATTACATTGGAATGTGGTCTCGTTTTTGACATGCCTTTTGTTAGAAGCTACCGAGCAGGAATTCAGTGTAGTATTTCCACATTAGCACAGGAGTAATGTTACCCTTTTTTGATGTTTCAAGATGTCTGCCAAATATTACATGGCACGATTTATGTAATACATCTAACAGAAAAATTGATGTTAGGTATTCACATGATCTATAACACCCCAAGTTATATTATTATGAACGGTTATAACACAATCAAAAGCATTGAAGCAGGGGCATTTTACGTTGGCAAGCTAGTTAAACACCTTGCTCATATGATAGGTATTTACGAACAAGGCCTACATACGTGGTACAATGTTAAAAACAAAACATGTACTTAAACGTTTTTTGCACCGTCGATTGGAATCAATTCTAAAGTGCGTCCTGCCGAAAGTGAAATGCACATCTGCGTAGGAAAAGAACTCTACAGACGTACTCGTTATGGTTTGAAGTGTTTCTTTCCTAAAACGGGTTTAAAAATTAAAGTTATCGACGTTTTTGACGAATCAGATTTCGTAATAAAAATATCTGCGTTTTGACAATTCGGGCTTCAGAATTTGCCACATTATGATTGATTGAAAAAAACCGGAACAGAAACCTTCACCGGGAAGCCTGCAATACCGAACGCGAGAGGATATGATCAACAAGAGTTTGAAGTGAATTTTACCAGTTTTGACCTCATCACAGACAAGTTTCATGTTTGGCTCAAAGGTGTGTGCCACCCTTTCAACAGGAAACCGTCGGCTTAACGAAACCTGGGCCTGTGCATGTTATTTCAGACATTTGTAACGAATTGATCCCCTGTGGTTCAAGGCAGGAAGTCGAGGGGGATTCGAGATTCATTTATATATGATAAGGCGGCAGGCTAATTGCTGAGAGTTTGTAACGTGTTAAGGAAAATACATTGCCATGCTTTTTAAATGTACAAATTGTATTTAGACGTGTTGAAAAAAAGTTTCTTTTAACAAGTTATTTCATCAGTGTTGTCTCTTCTATTTAATTAAAAACAACGAAACTTACAAAAAATGACAAACATCAAGCATTCCATTAAGTCCCCTTTACATGCACAATGTCTTTTACCATTAACGTTATCATTTCTAATATTTGTTCTACCCTTTGATTGTATCCAAATTTAATGAAGGCGTTAATTGCACTTATTTTAAGCTCACCTGGTTCGAAGGACCATGGTGAGCTATTGCCATACCGCAGCGTCCGTCGTCCGTCCGTCAACTCTTCCTTTAAATCGCTACTATACTACTAAGTATATTTTGACCAAATTTGGTCTGGAGCATCCTTGGGTGAAGGGGAAGCAATTTTGTATAAACGGTTTGTCTGACCCCCTGGGGGCAGAGAGTCGGGGCAAAATAAGGGTAATAGAGGAATAGCTTAAATTTTCTTCTTCTCTGTTGGGATTAAGGGATTTTGACCAAAATTGATCAGTAGCATCATATTTGAAAGCGAAATCAATTTCGAACAGCGGGAATTCAAAGCCTGTCAATTTTAACCGTTACGTGACAACGATATTCTTTAGTTGTATATCGAAGGATCGAACTAGTCTTCTTGTCTCACCAACAAGGTGGCGCACACTGAGCCTTCAATTTTGCTATACAATATTCCAGGGGTGTAGAGAGCCTAACCCCTGGATATCGAGGATGTCTACCGTAGGGATTAAAGGATTTTATCCTTATTTAGTCTGGAGCATCCTTGGGCTAATGGACGCAATTTTTTATAAACGGTGACAGTGGCCCCCTTGGGGGCAGAGGAGAGGAGCCCAATAAAGGAAATAGAGGTTAAACCTTTAAAATCCTTTTTCTATCGTAGGGATTAATACATTTTATCGTTATATAGTCTGGAGCATCCGTGGGCAAAGGGAACTCAGTTTTGTATAAATGGTGGATGTGGCCCTCCTTGGGGCAGTAGGACGGAACCAAATATGGGAAATGGCGGTAAAATCTTTAAAATCCTTCTTCTACCATAGGGATTAAGCGGTTTTATCCCAATTTGTTCTAGATTATCCTTGGGCAAAAGGAACTCAATTTTGTATAAACAGTGAGTGTGGCCCCATGGGGACTGAGAAGCGGGGCCCAATAGGGGAAACATAGCAAATTCTTCAAAATCCTTCTTTTTCTGTAGGAATGACAGGATTTTTCCAAATTTGGTATGAAGCATCCTTGGGTGAAGTGGAAACATTTTTTGTATAAACGGTGTGTTTGACCCCCTGGGTTAAAGAGAAGGGGTTCAATAAGGGATATAGAGGAATAGCTTTAGTTTCCTTCTTCTTCCGTGGGGATGAACAGTAGCATCATATTTGGAAGGGAAATCAATTTTGTATAAATGGTGGGTTTGGACACCCTGGGGCTTGATGGGCGGGGCCCAATAAAGGGAAACAGCAAATTCTTCAAAATCCTTTTTCTTCTGTAAGAATGACAAAATGGTAGAAGGGGAACCATTTTTTTTTATAAACGGTGGGTCTGACCCCCGTTTTGGCAGAGAGGGAGGGCCAAAGATGAAAAATAGCCTTTGAATCAATCTTCTTCTGTAGGAATGATAGGATTTTTCCAAATTTGGTATGAAGCATCCTTGGGTGAAGCGGAAGCAATTTTGTATCAACGATGGGTCTGACCCCCCACCCCTGGGGACAGAGGGGTGGAACCCAACAGGGGAAACATAGCGAATTCTTCGAAATCTTCCTTTTGTTTTAGGAATGACAATGATTTTGTCCAATAGCATATAAATATAACCCCTGACAATCACTAATTATAATTCACTGAGTTACATGTACCTAGTCACGAACAGTAACAGACGCACGACCTATGGATAACTGAGATACCTGATCACAAAAAAATTATTGTTCACTGAGATACCTTGACACAAAAACTTACTATAGACCACTGAGATACCTGGTTACAAACTCTCACTATAGACCACTGAGATACCTGTTTACAAACACTTATCATCGACCATTGAGATACCTGATCACAAAATAATATAGTTCACTGAGATATCTTGACACCATAACTTACTATAGACCACTGAGATACCTGGTTACAAACTCTCACTATAGACCACTGAGATACCTGTTTACAAACACTTATCATCGACCATTGAGATACCTGATCACAAAATAATATAGTTCACTGAGATATCTTGACACCATAACTTACTATAGACCACTGAGATACCTGGTTACAAACTCTCACTATAGACCACTGAGATACCTGTTTACAAACACTTATCATCGACCATTGAGATACCTGATCACAAAATAATGTAGTTCACTGAGATACCTTGACACAAAAACTTACTATAGACCACTGAGATACCTGGTTATAAACTCTCACTATAGCCCACTGAGATACCTGTTTACAAACACTTATTATCGACCATTGAGATACCTGATCACAAAATAATATAGTTCACCGAGATACCTTGACACAATAACTTACTATAGACCACTGAGATACCTGGTTACAAACTCTCACTATCGACCGCTGAGATACCTGTTTACAAACACTTATCATCGACCATTGAGATACCTGATCACAAAATAATATAGTTCACTGAGATACCTTGACACAAAAACTAACTATAGACCACTGAGATACCTGATTACAAACTCTCACTATAGACCACTGAGATACCTGTTTACAAACACTTATCATCCACCATTGAGATACCTGATCACAAAAAAAGTTAGTTCACTGAGATACCTTGACACAAAAACTTACTATAGACCACTGATATACCTGGTCACAAACTCTCACTATAGACCACTGAGATACCTGGTTACAAACTCTCACTATAGACCACTGAGATACCTGGTTACACACTCTCACTATAGACCACTGAGATACCTGGTTACACACTCTCACTATAGACCACTGAGATACCTGGTTACACACTCTCACTATAGACCACTGAGATACCTGGTTACACACTCTCACTATAGACCACTGAGATACCTGGTTACACACTCTCACTATAGACCACTGAGATACCTGGTTACACACTCTCACTATCGACCACTGAGATACCAGGTTACATACTCTCACTATAGACCACTGAGATACCTGGTTACAAACTTTCACTATAGACCACTGATATACCTGTTTACAAACACTTATCATCGACCATTGAGATGTCTGGTCATAAACCATTACATTAGACTATTGAAGCAACACTTCCTCAGAGGTCAAGTCAAGACGAGATAAAAAAATAATAATGAAATATCACGTTTGTGAGTTGTTCACATTTTTGAGTTGTTGGTTTGTAAACAACTTCAAGGACGAGCACTGCTTTAATACGTTATTTGCATTTATAGCCTTACGCATCGAGATATAATTTACAAAATTATGTAAAATGTAGTATGGCAGGTTTTGTAACTGACTCACCCTTAAAAGCTTTTAACTTTTTGATGTGTTGGTTTTATGCATCCAAGTATGTTAATTTTAGAGATAAAGTTTGAAGACGCTTGACGATCATTAGATTTCTTTACACACGTGTGCCGCGCCACTGGTCGTAAGAATTCAATTAATCATAACTCGGTCAATGTTTTCAAATATCTAGCTGAAGTTTGGTACATACATAATGTAGGTGTATCATAGTCATATAAATAACACACAGGGGCTGGGTTGCGGGATATTATCGGTTAGTAATAAACCTATACACACCAGTTAATAACAGCAACACTTTTTCTCGCTGTTTATACACATTCTAAAACCTTATAAAAATTGAGGGTAGAAAAAAAAACCGGTACCGAGGTGTTTTTTTATATCCTCAATTTGTATAAGGTTTTAGAATGTGTATAAACACCGGATTCGATAAAAAGTGTTCCTGTTATTTACTGGTGTGTATATGTTTATTACTAACCGAAAGTATCCTGAAACCGAGCCCCTGTAGAATCACGAACTCTAGAGTTCTATTCACACATGTGTGCCACGCCGACGATAGTAAAAATTCAATTCATCAGAACTCGGTCATTTTTTTCAAACATCTAGCTGGAATATATACCAATTAAAGTCCTATGAATAACATGTCCTCTTATGTCGCTTACTTAGGTAAGTATTTTAAAAGATATTGTGTGGCGATAATTTCCTAATTGTACATGTTAGTACCTGAACACACGTGCCACGCCGCCAATCGTATAATTCAATTCATCATAACTCGGTCAATTTTTCAAACATAAAATTGAAATTATAATCATATTAACAACATATCTTCTAATGTCACTTACTTTATTCGGTATTTTTAAAGATTTTGTCTGGCGACGCTTGTTGTCACTTGAAGACGCTTGTTGTCGGTTGAAGACACTTTTAAGGAGGACCCACACTCGGGAGTCTCAGGTCATCATCTCAGGAAATCAAATTGTATGGCAATGCAAGCCTAAAATCAACTGTGTCATATGGTGTACAACTGTAGTAATAGCTTCTAGCCAGGTAGTCTCGTTCAACCAGACGCTTGATCACTTGTAGTTCAAGGGTCTGGTTTACCAAAGGGCAGTGCTTTTACTTTCGTTTTCGGACGTTATAAAAGAAGCATCCCTGTATTCACTATTATCGAGAAAAAATTAAGAAAATGAATGTCAATTCTCCAGAATAATGCCAAATATTTCCACTGAATAAATCATAACTGAGCACAAAGCTGACTGACTGAGGTTGGAAAAAAGCATGCAAAGCAAGTGAGATGTTACCTGTACCCCATTCAAAACACTACAGGTTCCTACTCAGGTAATCTGGCTTGACTTGTATCAATAGCTTTGTTAGCTTCACGAATTATTGGTAAACTGGCCAATGAAAATAGACTATTTGAAGTATTTTCTTGCATTTTTCTCGATAATAGTAACACACAGGTATTTTTTTCGTAAATTAATATATTCAATGCAATTTTCCCCCACTCAAAATCTGACTTCAAAGGTTTAAAAAGGTGTGTCTACCTTTGACCAATGAAATAATTTATTAGAATCCTGGTAAGCCTCGTTATGANAGAGAGAGAGAGAGAGAGAGGGAGGGAGGGAGGGAGGGAGGGAAGGAGCAAATGAGCTTTTACAGAAATAGAAATTGAGGGAGGGGGGCTGAGAAGACAACAAGCGGTCAAAGTGGCGAAGATGTTGAGTCCATGTGTGTCCATTTATTAGTGCAACTATTTATTTAACTTGAAACATAATAACAATTTTAATTTCAACAGTAAAGTGGCAGGGAGTTACATTTCCCTCCTTTAATCAAAATTTGACTAACAGAGGTAAAATATACACATGTATTCTATCTTTTTTGGGTTTGTTAGGGATTGGGAGTGATTTCTAATAATTTATTCCATTACTTCCAGGAATTTTCCATCTTTAAAGCAGTATCTACTCCTTTGCCTATAGAAATATATTTTGAATTCCGTAGTGGTCTATAATAGCATTTTTTAAAGCATGAATTGTTAGAGTTTGTTGCAAGAGTCTTGTTGAACGAGACTACTAGCCATGCTATTACTTCACTAACGTCCACGTTAGAAAATTTCCTATATTGTAAATATTTTTGAGAAATCTTATCTTAGAGATTTAGGATACATATATTACAACTTTGAAATATTTCAACATCAAGAAATTTAATATTAAAGAACATGCTATAATTTCACCATTTTGATAACTAAATACTGATATATGAGATATCTAAAACTGAAATATATTGTATGAAGGTTCTTATTATGGGAATTTAAGGCGTTTCCCCTGTCAACTACAAGTAAATGCAGAGATACAACTGTGGAGAACCGTGATAACTTGTCATGAATAACCTTATGTACTTGATTTGAATTGCATGTACCAGTATATGTATGCAATCTTTTTTTGACAATTATATTGCAGAATCATAATTGATATTAATGGAAAATTAAGGATCGTTTTATTTTACTAGTAAATATCTTGGAATAAAACAAACTAATATTTTTTTACACATTGCAAATTGTAGTTCTGAGCCTGGCATAAACTTGGTACAAAATACCGGTATATTAATTTCCAGTGTGAAAGAAAAAACATATATTATGCAAAGGTTAAAACATTTTAAAAATGGAAATAAATCTTGAAAGAAAAGGTCAGTTGTGCTAAAGATATTTCTATAGTGTAGAGGTCACCACACTCGCCACTCTGTGGTGGGAGACCCAGGTTCAAATCCGGGTGGAAATAATGCAAACATATATAAACATAAACAACTAGTTATATATACAACTCAGTTCCCATTACTTGGTACATTTTATATAAATATATGTATCCTTGTTAATTTGTTCTTTACTGCATTCATACAAAAACAGGACATTCGAATATATCGGTAGGCAGTGAGTATTACATTTATGATTTGTGAACTTAAGCTATAAAATGTTGTTTTTTTAGTTATCAAAGTCTTAGTGTTGACCTCTTGTGAATACCCTCTGTTCGTCATAGTAACCTTTAAACCACTTTAGTTAATTTTTGAAGGAAAGTTTCATGGTCAAATGCAAGCCAAATTTATGAATTACGTGTGAATCTAATCTGCAAGGGGTTTGAGGTCAAAATATGTCAAATTGACTAAATTTTCAACAGTCTTCTTATTCGGGCACAGAGATGCTAAAATCAAATACTCTTCATAGATGAAAGGTCCTGGGACTTTTTCAAATTTATGAATATTTTGCTACCTCTGGATCATTCATTCCTCCTTGAGAAAGGGTTAATGTTTAGGCTAAAACAAAAAACAAGAGGCACAGAGGGCATGTATCGCTCACCTGGAAATGTTAGCAAAATTGAAGTTAGAATAGCGTATTGTTACTGAAAGTGTACATGTATTATATGGTTAGTCAGCGGTTATATTTATATGCAAGACAAAATCTTGTCATTCCTAAAATAAAAGGAGGATTTCGAAGAATTAGCTATGTTTCCCCTATTGGGCCCCGCCCCTCCGTCCCCAGGGAGGGTCAGATCCATCGTTGATACAAAAGTAGGTCCCCTTCACCCAAGGATGCTTAAGACCAAATATGGACTAATCCTGTCATTCCTACAGAAGCAAAAGGATTTAAACACTATTTTTCATCTTTGGCCCTGCCTCTCTGCCAAAAAGGGGGTCAGACACCCCATTTATACAAAGTTGCATTAATTGGTTCCCCTTCACCTAATGTCTATGTCTATGCTTGTACCACTGTTTGTTACTATGTTTGGAGAGGACTTAAATAGGCTATGCCTGCTGCCCAATCCATTTGTCCTTTGACAATAAAATTTATTGAAATTGAAACCCATACATGTATGTAGCTAAAATTGTGGATTTTCCAGTAGGCTATTTATAGCTCGACTCTGACCCTGTGTGTGCCATTCTAGTACTACAGTCTTTACATAATTATGGATATCAAAATAGCTTTACCAAGTAATTCCAGCAGACGATTTCGCTCTGAAGAGTAATAATTTAATCTATTATATAGGACACTCAGTTATTTATCATTGATCAACTGAGTTGAACTGAATCGCAATGAGAACGAGGGCCATATATCTATGTGTGTATTGACGTGATAAAGGGAAATTAGATTCCGTAGACAGACCATTTTTTTTAATTCAAACCTTGCATATGTGTAGGCGCTATTGTATAGTACTTGGAAGAGCTTATTGGCTTCCTGGAAAAGCTGCTACATGAACAAATTGTTTCTTGGAAAAGTTGCATAATTACGAAAGCCTATTAATACCTAACGACACAAATTATTATCTCGTAATTTCGTTTTACGTTATCTCGTCAATACGGCTTAGGTGATCTCGTTTTTCCGAGTTATGTTATTTCGTTATTACGACTTAAAGTAGTCGTTAAAAGTAGGTACGCAGAATCAAAGAGAAGAACAACAACCTGTTCGTTAACAAACATATGTCCCCACCCCACTATTCCGCTTTCATGGGAATTAATTTGAGCTTTATTTCGTGTGGCAATAATCGGCTCTCGTACGTAATCGACCGGCAAAAAATCACAATATTTAACCTGGAATGCGTGTAAATCATGCAACCCTATACCCGTAATGAGTTACTTTACAAGAAGTGTATCGTACTAAATTAAATAGAATATAAAAAGGTACCGTTAAGAGGACTTAGTTATATTCAAACTGTCTTATACAGAACTAATGCATCATACTAGTTGCATATAATAGTAGATACATACGCAAATGCACATATCTCTAGACTCGGGACCTAATTGCGGTGATATCGGAGGAAGGTAACGACGTCCTGCTCTAAATCTTTACAATACTATCTGCCACAATAGCAAGATTGTGTATCCAGAGTGTGTGAAACGTCCATATGTGTATTTTATTTTAAAGACATGACGTGTTCTTGTCACTCGGTCAACAATGTCTTTCATACGGAATAGCATGAAGGCCATTGTATTTTTCTGACAATATTTTTTTATTGAATATCTTGAATGTTAAAGATCGGCACACATGTACTGGCATTACCGTGAAAGATCATTCTTTAAAGTGGAATGGGAAGAATGTATAATATAACAAGCCGTACGTACAAGATAACGAGCTAAACGTACAAGAAAACAATTCGTACTTACAAGATATCAAGCCGTTCGTACAAGATAACACATTGTACCAACAAGATAACAAATTGTATGTACAAAAAACCACACTGTACATGTACGTACAAGATAACAAGTTGTACACACAAGATAACAAGTTTACGTACAAGATAACAAATTGTACAACATAACAAACTGTACTTACAAGATAACAAGTTGTACGCACAAGATAGCAAGATGTACGTACACGATAACAAATGGTACGTACAACATAGCAAACTGTACTTACAAGATAACAATCTGTACGCACAAGATAGCAAGATGTACGTACAAGATAACAAATGGTACGTACAATATAACAAATGATACGCACAAGATAACACGCTGTACGTACAAGATAACAAGTTGTTCGTACAATATATCAAGTTATACATACAAGATAACAAGTTGTACATACAAGATAACACGATGTACGTACAAATTAGCAAGTGTTACGTACAAGATAACAAGTTGTACGCACAAGATAACAAGTTGTACGTACAAGATAACACGATGTACATACAAGATAACAAGTTGTACGTAAAAGATAGCAAGCTGTAAGTATAAGATAACAAGCTGTTAGTATAGGGTGACAAGCTGTAAGTATAAGATTATAAGCTATAAGTATAAGATTATAAGCTATAAGTATAAGATTATAAGCTATAAGTATAAGATTACAAGCTCGATCTTTACAAACATCATGACAAATAGGGACGGCTTACTAAGGGCGTTTATAGAGCCTTTCATTAGGTCGCAATGTATTCCAGGGCTGCAGAGAACGATATGAGGACTTTCCTTGTGAGTTATAATACATGTATCTGATGTGTAAGATTTGTTGTGCCGTGCCGTTCGTCTCCACAGCCCCAGTTCTTACTATGAGGAGGTGACACAGTTACTCAGATTTTACTGTATAGCAGATTTGCATGGCAAATGTGTCCAATGAAAAAGAAAACGCTATCCCCTCCAAAACACATACAGTTTTTATATCCTATCTTCAAAAAGAATCCATATTTTTGTTCTTCTGTTTCTCTTTTCATCTTCTTCTTATTGTTATCATTTTTTTGGACCTAGTTTTACCGATTTGGAGTTCGAAGAATATGGTTTTAATTACAATTTGGTAAGCTCTATGTCCTGTTGAATTTTAAGTACTTAAGAAAACAAATCCAGCAAACTTCTACATCGGAAAACCAGTATCATTCTCAATGAATTTGTGCATCATTTTATGAAAATTGCACATATTTCTTTGTATTTGAAATGACATTGGTTTATTTCGCCTTCTCTCGTGCAATTATATTTACATTCGAGTCGATATATCGTCTTCTGATGTTGATCGTGCTAAACGTACTTATGATTGTTGATTATAATAAATATAACTGAAGTATGTTCGTATTCTGTTGATTATCTATTTTTGTTATAAATGATTTGATTGAGGCTGAAATGTGCTTGTTTGTACATGATTAAAATTAATGCAATTTACTTCTCATAATCTGAAATCCTTGGTAGACTTATCCGCATGGAAGCTGCCCAACGCAAAATAAACATTATATATTTTATATTAAACTTTATTAATTGATATTATTATACATGCGCAAAGTGTTAAATGATAAAATGGCAAAAATGAACTGTTGTTGTTCAAATTGAAATGTTTTTGCTGTGTAGCTGGACGGTAAACAATTTGCATGCGAAAAAGATTTACATATCAAGTTTCAGAATTTCTGGAATAAAAAAAAATGGAAATCAAATTGTTATTAATATCAAAGAAAAGAAATTGAATATAAGATTATTAACAAATTAAAAAACATTGGCGCCAAGTAACCTTGGCTCCAAATACGCGATTCCAATTGTTGGCTGTCTATCAGTATGTACACTCCTATTATTGGTATTGTTTTAATTATTAGGTGAAACTAAAGCGCTTTTGATTTTTGACCCCGCAAAAGGTGATAATAACACAAGAGATAATACGACAAAATCAGGAAGCATACTGATCAAATGTGGAAATAATATTTTTTAATACATGTAACACGCTTGGAAGAAGATTGTATGAATTTGCTCTGCGTGCTTTCAACATAAAAAAGAATCATCGAAAATCACGTGTTATGTTTAATTGTTATCTTTGATCTATCATAGCACTTTATGTAATTAACGCATTTTTTTTTTAAATGCATATAAGGAAAAAAAGTGAAATACGGGATTTTTTTTAACTTCTTAGTGGAGCACATCCTCAATAAAACTATGGTGTATCATAACATAATGAACGAAAACAATCAAAATTGTGGTTAAACTAAACATTTGACGTCTATCTATATACACCACACAATAAGGACAACTCAAATATTACGAGATATGAGGATCTTTGATGTGCACGCAACTGCTTCGTAGCTGACATATCGGCTACGTTCTTAGCCTGATTAAATCTTCTTGTCATATTGTTATACTGATATCAAACTGTGGACACTGTCGACTTTGTACGTCATTCAGAAATATTTGACCCACTGACATAGTTTGAAATATAACAGGCATTAAAGGTGGAGAAATTATCACTTGCCCATTCCACACTCGAGTAACTCACGTTAATACACAATTCGATTTGTTTTCAACGACTGCAGGATAAACAATTATCGGTCTCCTCAAATCAGGAAATTTGTAATTAAAACCTCTCCATCGTTAACCTTATATTGGCCTTTAATTGCGTACCGTCTATGCTTGGCATGAGTCTTTATACGATCAAGGGGACATAGAGGACGACAAACTGTTTCGGATGATGGCAGCTTGGTTCTTGAGAGCTGCGTCACATAACTACCTATCGACAGACGACAGGTTGTAAAACGTACATCGTGACGCGATCGCGTACGCGATGAATCTTTAATCAAAACCGGAGACTGTGCTAAATATCTATTTTTCTCTCTTATTTATTGTATTTATTTGTGTCTATTAAAAGAGGAATCAAAGAATGAATGAATGAATAGTATTTCGAGTTTCCAACAATTAGAAAGTGAATAGGTAGAGCTACCTTGGTTATCAAAAATTGTCACTGTTACATTTCGGTAAAAATGACCCCAATGATGATATAAAGTATACGAGTCTGGCGGGTGACTTTTTTACCGAAAGTTGATCTAAACCCCCAAAACGTGTAAAATTACTCTGAACACCTTAGTTTAGGTCTAAATATAGCTCTTATTTATGAATGACGCCATATCTTGAGTAGCCTCGAAGTCAAGACAGTTTTATTGCGAGAGGGATTCTCTGAACTATTGATGTCTCAAATGTTCCGGGCCATAAACTTGTTAACCATTGGTTGTGGTACATGTAATACGGTGGTTTAATGTCAGCTTGAAAGTTGTATTACACTTCTGATCTGTAAGATAAGACAAGGTATCTTTTGAATGTGGAGGAAACGATATTTTCCATATTTCGTACTGAACAAATACAAAACATCCTGGATATAATGTAATCCTTTCTTTTAGTGAAAACACTCATTACATTTAGTTTTATGAACTTACTCTAACTAAAAATAAAACCTTGACAAAATAGTGTGTAGGCACGTGCTTACTCAAGCCTAGGGCAGCTATACAACATTATAAATCATTTCTCTACTTGCGTCTAACTTCTATGGATATCAAGCCCACTTTTCTATTTTTGTCTCGTAAAAATAGGAAATATTGTAAGATTGTATATCCTTACTGAACATTGTATATTAAAGTAATTCCAAACTTCGTACGAACTTTATAAGAGCAGCCTTATCTAGATAAAATTGACTTCATTTTTTTTTAAGTAAAACTACATGGTCAGATATTTTTAATTTCATCTTCGTGTGTATTATGCATAGTATTTCTACTAAAAAAACCACTTAGATCTTTCTGTTCGATAACATTTTATGAAGTGCCCTGGAGGGATCCAGAACTCTTAAAGTGAGCTCTACAATCAAATCTTAAAGATTTAATTTTCAAAATATGTTCTTACGTTAAAAAAAAAAGGAAAATAAATACAAATTCGAGCATGATCAAAAAGTTATTGACGAGGAAGGCAAGGCAATGTATTTATCTGTAATCTGCATAAATGTAAAATATCTATAAAAAATCTAAAAAAAACGTTAGAATTTTTATCTCAATTCGTTCCAATAATGTATTACACTTTGGAAACGACGTTTTGTTATATTAATACGGGGCGTAGCAAATAGAAACTCCGTTACTTATTCATGTTTTAATCCTTTTCAAATATAAATGGCTTCACAAATTTATTCTATTAAAATTAGTGACTGTATTTCTGAAATCTTTCATACAAGTGTGGGCGATAATTTGTGAGTCGCCAAGCAGAAGGTTGCGAACGCATTTTCTGAAATTGTAAGGATATGGTTTCCTATTTAACTGTCATATGCCTGGTAGCTGGGGAAAGGGGGATGGGGTAGCATACACAGCTGGTATACGGTACGTTTGTCTCTTTGAACATCACTAGCGGACGTTTAATAAATCAACGTGTATTTAGGGTTATATATCTGTCCAGGAGTGGTATATGTATGTGTCGTTAGCACCATAAACCAACATATAATTAAACCCGACTGTTACCAGCGAAATATTTTGTGTTTTTCTATACTCTTACAATATTGCCAAGTCCTGTTGTTGTTGGCTTTTGAAATTTTCCATTGGCGTATAGTTCGAAAAAAAGACAATTTTTCCTTACTCATTACATAAATGCATTTTCACTTTTATCTAGAGAGAAAATGCCTCTTTAATATGAAGGCGAAAACCATTCTCCACCTGGGAAGGATTCACTAGTACCCTAAACTTTCCATAACAGAGAGTACTTTTCCCTCGTTTTTATTTTCATTAGCAAATATTCCGCTTTCTGGCGACACATCACCATTCGCCATCTTGTAGTTTTTTAATAAATGTTTCCCCAAGGAAATAAATATTATACATCGAGACATAACTGTTCACAGCAAAAACAAACCATTTCATAGTTAACTCCATTGTTTATCTGTTATTCACTCAGCTGTTATCCGTACGGCTATTTCTAGAGGCCATATTTAAATCTTGAATCTATTGTTATCTAATCAGGACGATGACATTAGTCACTTATGTGAGTACAATACATGTAACATTTGAAAACTCCCTTTTGACATTTCGTTATTTGATACTGTTGACATAATATCAGTTACTTTTCATGGATTAATAAATAAAGTAGTCTTCCGGACTAACCATTTTGTATTTATATGCTTAGTGATCAGCCAATGATATATAAAACTAGCAAGCATTAATATATTTTTAATGTGCAAAACTTATCTTAAATGACATGATACTACGAGAGAACAACATGTCTTAATATGCCTATACTAAGGGAAAAACGCTTACATGTTTTCATCAAATCTTGTCATTAATTCAAGTGGCGTAACTATAACACAATAGGACCGTATTCTCACTTGTGTCACACATTTCAAACGCCACTGATGCCGGCGGTACATTTAATTTGGTTCACTACATTACAAATTCAAGCATGTTTATGTTATGTTATGAAAGATAATGTATTACTGAATCTACCCTCAGGATGAAATTTGCTGAAGTTTAGCATCGGTTTAATCCTCAAAAATCTCTGTCTACATCAAATACGACTGAATTCCTTTATACTTCACGGCCAAGGTGGGATAGTCTCGTTCAGGTAGGCGACATCATGACTATCCTAATACACAATTATTTCTATCGTATCCTTATTAGTCTCTGAAAAATCGATGAATATTTAAAAACAAAACAAAATGACTAGAAATCCTCAATATTCATATTAAGAAATAATCTGGGATAAGATTAACTCAAAATATAGGTAGGTTACTGATTTTAAAAAAATTAAAAACTTTCAATATGAAATTGTACACAGGAACACATATAACAACACAAAATCAGTAAGGTAGAAACTACAATGTAAGAGCAACTGTACATATGCATGAAAGAGGGGCCCCTTAGTATATATTTATACATTAATAAGTAATTTTCTAGATTAATGAATGTATAGATAATATTTACATTTGTAATGTTCACATTTATACTTTTATATTATGCGAGGTAAAGTTTCAGAATACAATCATCTTAAGTCATAGGAAAAGTTAAATCGTTAGAGAATATTTGAAAACCTTCTGCTTAAAAAATACCTAAGGTTACACGATAAAAACATCACCCTTCGGGTTAGGATTTATCTGTTATACATTCAAAGTAAACAAACATACTTTTAATCTTTACCCGTTTCTTATAGAGAATGTACATGTATAAGCACAAACATGTCGAATTTTCATCGCTGATCAGACATTGAGGGATGGGGGTATGCAGGGTTCAATACTATACAGGGGAAAGACCTATTCATCAGCATTACATAAAATTATATATAAAGTCTTAGAGCCTTGCAAGATTCCGTCCAGGTATATCAAGTTTGGGAACTTGTTTTTTTTCCTTAATATTATCAATGATCTAACTAATATTTTGTCGGCTCTGACATTTGACATCATCCCAATATAATTGGTTTATTTGATGGTACATTTGTAGACGGACTAAATTGCTCTATATACACGTACATATAATATTTTATAACGAAAAATTAATAAATTCGTATTATGACTTTACGATTTAAATGCGAAATTATAACATATCGGAACGTTTTGTTATTAAAAAAGATACACATCATAGCGCGTTTTAAGTACACGTAAACTATCTAACATGTAATATGATAATAGCGACTGGAAAATAAGAATAGTGTTAAACATTAAATTGCATTCAGTTTTATCAATCAGATCTAGATAGCATATTGAATAAAAGTGAAATGATTATACCTCTCTATAATTATGTTTAAAACAACAGTCACTGAAGCAGGTGTTTTCTATATCAAAATCATTCACAGGTTATGTATCAAAGCAAGTCTACACCATCTTTGTGCGTATTCAAAGCTGTTACTATTTTCGCCCAAATCCTGCTCTGTTTTGATTTCTCCTGTGACCATTCAGTGTAAGTGACCGTGTCAAGAATAGCTCGCACAGTGGATGGCAATATGGCAGTATCTAGTTCCTCCAGTAGTATTACTGTCAACACCCCCGGACCCTCTATTGCAGTTCTGGACTGTGTCAATGAAAGCTCAAATGTACACCATTCACTGTTGAGGATGGCCGTTGATAACACCAGAATGATGTTCTTGCTATGTTCAAAATGATTCGTGATATTGTCCAGAATGAACCTGCCTACCTCAAAGTCTCTTTCATGTATGCATAGTCTACATCCAGCTTTGTCTTCTAATTCTGGAATCATGTAATTGAACACAAAGTCCCTGTTGACAGTGGAGTAGATAACGAAAGCGTCGTAACGATAATCAGTATCACTCTCGATTCTTTTGTAGCCAACTCTCTTTATTCCTAGTATGTGCAGCCAGTAACTCAACCGGAACCGAAATTTATATCCCACCGATACAACGATAAGAATAATAGTTGAGGGCACAAAAACGGCGATACATATGTTTCTTATTAAAGGATAGTCGATATGTGAACATATTTTCGTAGTAGGGTTGTAGTTTTTCAATAACACGTTGTTCATTTCTGGAGGATATCTACACGCATATCTCCGAGGGTAGTTAACAATGATGGTATGCTTGGTAGATTTTATCCAGTCTACGAACCACTTGAGATCACATGTGCACGTGTATGGGTTATTAGTTAGACATAATTTGTCAAGTGAGTTCAGGAAATGCTCTGGGAAAGACGTTTTATTCACAGGTTTTATGTTATTTCCGTCAAGGTACAGGCTTCGCAGTGACGTAACATTGCCAAACACTTCCGGGTCGTCGCCCCAGCCGCTTATGTAGTTCCCAATTAGTATCAAAGATTCTAAATTAGGAATATTTTGGAAGACGTTGCGTGGGAGTGCTTTTAGTGCTGTATTCTCCAAAATAAGTTTTTCTAATTTATTTAAATTCGTAAACAATTCCCCCAGAGCTTTAGACTCTGACGGAAGGGAGTTGCCGGTAAGATCAAGCGACAAGAGGTTTGGTAGTGAAGCGAACACTGTCCTATACAACCAAGGCAGTTTATCAAATTTATATCGATTATTCCCAATGTCCAAATTTTTAAGACTTGAGGAGTTGAATGCATACCCCTCAATGGTATGTAAATGATCGCCGATAAACGTCATTGATAGTTTTTCCAGTTTTGGTAATTGTGCAAATGTGTTGCTTCGTATGACGCTTACAGAATTCTTATCAAGAAAAAGATTATGTAAAAACTGCAAACATTGAAATGAAGACCCGTCAAGATCACGAATATAATTTTGCTGTAATTTTAGAGTTTTGTACTTCCCTGTCAACTGTGCAGTTGGGCCACAGAAAGATGGTACTTTAGTAAAGTGATTGCTGGCAAGGTTTATTGTGGAGATTGAAGTAGATTCGAATCCTGTAAAATTTATCTGCGAAAGAGAATTGTTAGATAAATCCAAAATTTGCAGAAAATGCAAACCAAAAAAATGTCTTCCACTTATATTCACGATCCAGTTATTTTTAAGAGAAATTACGCTGATTGAAGAGTTGTGTAATCCCGAAAACATATCCTCCGGAACGGTCGTCCAGCGATTTGATGTCAGTTTAACAGTTCGTATCTTAGGTGTGTATGCTAGAATGGGAGATATAAGATCTTGTGGTAATTCATAATTTCTGCTGATCTCCAAAGTAGATATTTTTGTAAGATTGACAAATGAATCCGGGTCTATGAGTTTGGTCAAAGTGTCTATGAAATGTAATCTTTCCACAGGAATCAAAGTAAGATTGAACAAAAACTTTCCCGTTATATTCGAAAAGTTTGTCTTTGTAAATAAAACAGTTTTTGTGTATGTTGGTAAAACTGGAATATACTGCATGTCACGTCCAGTGCAGTTAACTAACTTCGAGGAAGGGAAGCATCTGCATAGTTTCTGAAGACACGTGTCTGCATTTTTGAAGGTTCCACAATGTACACAACTAGTGTACAAAACCAACAACAGGGATAGCATTCCAAAACGTTGAATCATGTCATTCGGCATTTGGATCTGCAACAAAAAAATATTCTTAATCATAATTCATACTGAATGGTGATACAATATATTAAGTACACTGAGCTCCGTTTAATCTTTTGACATATGTAAGCTTCTAAATTGAAGAGATATTTGGTTAACAATTAACAATTCTGTATTTTGCTCTTAAATATATAATAATTCAAAAGACCATCATCTTCCCCAGGAGGTTTGAACACCATCACTTACCCGGTCTTTTATGTATACCCAAAATAGTATATTACATACACAAATAAAATAGCATAAATAACACCATATTCAGTAAGACAACTTGGATATATTTGCTGTGCTTTGAAATAATTATTTAAAAAAAATGTTGTTGCCTGGAAATTAAAATTGATATCAAAATCAATTTATCTTAAAACATGTGATACATAATACGATATAAGGTTTCAATAGTAGTTCATACCTTTAACACTTTATCTTTTAATTTACCTTTATGTATATATACATATCGCTAAAGTGGTAAAAGTGGTGTTTAATTGTGTTGAGTACAGGCTAATAAAGCTATAAAGTCATCGGTTTGTGTACGTTGTACATTAGGCAGGTTTGTAAAACATTTTCTCCTCTTGTTGTATATTTTATACTTGCGTAATTATATACTGTCAAGTTTCCTGTGCCTTGTGCATGCATGTCGTGTTGTCCGGGTAATTGAGTTGAGACGTGACGATGTGAACCCGCTTTGCTTGACAGCGTCTCCCGATCACTATTACATTGACTACCAACGAATGACGACGTAATTTACAGACCACCGACCAGTTGTCTGCCCCACCGCTAAGATGAAGTATGACGCACTTTGAAAACAACAGCAAAGTCTGCATATTTGATTACCTAATACCAAGATTATGGGCACTGTCAAAGGGATATGGTTCTCTATAGAAACCAATAAACAAACGATCAGATTGGTGCTTTTATTTGTTTGCGCCCAACGTAGGGCGTGTTTGTGTGCATTAACAAAAAACAGATCAATTTGTCTGCTATTCAATGTGACACACCCTGTTACATAATTACTTTTAAAACCTGATAAACAACTTGTTTTACTATTATTTATGATTCGAGTACTTACGTTTAAATTCCTCTCGTGTTTTAGTGCTCTGTAATAATCATAATATTCTCTCCTGAAAGAAGCGTGCCTGTTCCAGGAGACCACAGGAACTTAAGACTAAAATCACTAGGATAATAACCGCACTAGAGATAGACCGGACATTAGTCCCAAAAAACAGGTTAGCAATAGTCACGTGACTCTAACTTGAGATATGCACGCTTAAGATGACTTGTGGAAGGAAGCTGATTTCCGCTGCATACAAAGTCTTATAAATTATACACTAATTACACATAATAATAATAATTATAATAATATAATTAATATAACAAATGACAAAGTCACATGGGTGAAAAACTTGTTAGTATTTTAAATAAGTGTGGATATATTTAAATTAAATTTAAGCGCTTTATTATAGGCTTGTCAGCTTGAATGAAAATGTACAAATAAAAAACACCACTATTAACGATGATCGGTACATGTGCATACCGCACTGAGCGCTCAACGCTCGGCTGTATTGTAGTTACATGTACATTGAAATGTGGTCTCGTTTCTGACATGCCTTTTGTTAGAGGCTACCGAGCAGGAATTCAGTGTAGTATTTCCACATCAGCACAGGAGTAATGTTACCCTTTTTTGATGTTTCAAGATGTCTGCCAAATATTACATGGCACGATTTGTGTAATACATCTAACAGGAAAATTGATGTTAGGTATTCACATGGTCTATAACACCCCCAGTAATATTATTATGAACGGTTATAACACAATAACAAGTATTGATGCAGAGGCATTTTAGGTTGGCAAGCTAGTTAAACACCTTGCTCATATGACAGGTATTTACAAACAAGGCCTTAATACGTGGTACAATGTTTAAAACAAAACATGTACTTCAAAGTAATTTGCACCGTCGATAGGTATCAATTCTAAAGTGCGTCCTGCCGAACGTGAAATGCACATATTCGTAGGAAGAGAACTCCACAGCCCTATGACCATCAATATTTTATTAAAATAACTGGGCCTAAACTGGAACGTCACCTGCTCGACCCCCTCTGTGACATGCTGATATGCAATGCAAACTGTAACCTGTCTGTTGACATAGGAAATCAATTTTTTTGACAACAAATATTTGTATTGATGATCTTCAATTAGAAGGAAGTTATTTTTAAACGGGATTCATGATTAACAATTTTAAATGTTTAAATGTTGATAGCTCCGCACACATTTCTAATTTATAAGGAGAAGAACGATGCAGCAATTCAAAACGGACTTTATTAGAACATTAACATAGTATAACAAGCAATCCTTCATTGTCAACAATAACGAACGAAGGAGAGAACAAACTAATTGAGGTAACAGCAAAAGAAAAGGAAAATCATCAGAACCCAGGTTGTCCAGAATGGTAAGCGCTTCCTGCTCCTCCACATATGACACAGACCAGCAATTCATTGAGGCTCTAGCTGATTCAGACATGAGAATCAGGATAAAACAAGGTAGACCTCAAAATCTGACAGACATTATACGGCTAGCTGTGGAACTGGAGGCCTACAATCGAGCTGAAAAGAAATGGAGTGATGGTAAAGCTCATCTGAGAGCCACAAACACAGAGGACAGTCTTACTACAGAGAAGGCTAGTGTGACTACAGAGAAAGCTAGTCAGAACTCTGATATGTCTAGTCTATTAAAAGGCATACAACAGCAACTACAGTCCCTACAAGATGATGTAGTGAAGCTGAAAAGAAGTAATAGGAGTTCAAGTCAGCAAAGACCAAATAGAGACAAGGCTAGTCGAAAAACTTGCTACTATTGCAATGAGGAAGGTCATTTCCGCAGGAATTGCCCGAAATTGAAAAATCAGGCAACCACTGAAAATGGTGCAGATAAGCCAGTGGCGAAGCGAGTTAGAACTCGGAGAAGACGAAACAGACTGAACATAAGGCTAATATAGGAGTCTCATCAGCTGTTCATGAAGCTGGCATGTATATTAAGACTGACATACATGGTGCCAAGGCAAAGTTGTTGGTCGATACAGGGGCAACCATAACTTTGATTTCTGAAGATCTGTATAACCACATTGCTCAGGCGGCTAGACCCGAGTTAAAGCAGATAAGTAAAGAGGTCTTGACAGCAAGTGGAGACAAATTACCAATCCTCGGACAAGGGAGGTTTAACATCAGATTGGAGGACGACACAAACATACTGGTAGAAGCGGTTGTTGCGAAACTCACCACAGATGGCATTCTAGGTCTTGATGTTATGATAGAGAGAAATGTAACTCTGGATATGGCCAAGGGTTGTCTTACCTTGGATGGAGTGCATGTTGAGGCTAAATATGAGGGAACTATGGGTTGTTTCCGAGTGTGTACAACTGAGAAGATTGTAGTACCAGCAAAATCAGAGGTCATAGTCTCTGGGAAGGTGTGTGTGCCTGATGGTAAGGCCATGCAGGGGAAGGATTTGAAACTTTTTTGAAGAGCGACCGTGCTATCATTGGTCGTTCACTGGTGGACAATACAGCTACAGTGCCTGTACGCATGATGAATACCTCAGAGGAAGATAAGTTGATATATCCTGGCACTTCCATAGCACAAGTTAGTGCAATTCAGAGTGTAGTAGAGGAAATAGAAGGAACACAGCCTCACAAAAATAACAGCTTAAGAGAAGACCAGGCTAAACTACTAGAGGCATCGAAAACAAACCTCACCGGCCAACAATACGAGGAGCTGAGACAACTTGTGCAAAAGTATGAAGGTTTGTTTGCTGCATCAGATGAGGACTTGGGGCGAACAGATGTCGTGAAGCATAAGATCATGCTCGACCGAGGTATTATAAAGAAATCCTCTAGTCCTTGGAGCTCAGGCATTGTTTTGGTCAAGAAAAAGGATGGGACAATGCGGTTTTGCGTAGATTATAGACGACTTAACGCTGTCAGCATTCCCGATGCATACCCTCTGCCGCGTATTGACGAGACACTAGATCAACTAGCTGGATGTTCATGGTTTTTTTGACACTAGATCTGAACTCTGGATACTGGCAGCAGGTAGAGTTGGATTCGGAGGACCGTGCCAAAACCGCATTCGCCACTCGCACAGGGTTGTACGAGTTCCAAGTTATGCCCTTTGGTTTAAATTCAGCCCCAGCAACATTTGAACGATTAATGGAGACTGTACTGGCAGGGCTACAGTGGCAGGAGTGCCTCATATACCTTGATGATGTCATTATTGTGGGAAGATCATTTGAGGAGATGATGGACAATCTCGAAAAAGGATTTGACCGATTGTTAGCTGCTGGGTTGAAATTGAAAGCTAGGAAGTGTCTTCTATGTGCAAAAGAGGTTCTATACCTAGGGCATGTCATTTCTGAGTCGGGTGTTTCAACAGGTCCTGCGAAAACAAGAACGGAGGAGCAATAGCCTGTTCCTGTCAAGGTGCGAGAGTTGCGATCTTTTCTGGGATTCTGTAGCTATTATCGAAGGTTCATTAAAGATTTTGCTAAAATTGCGAAATGCCTTCACAAACTCACAGAAAAAGGACGAACGTTTGAGTAGAGTTCCTCTTGCCAGGAAGCCTTTGAGACTCTTAAGAGGTTGTTGGTAAAAGCACCTGTCCTTGCGCATCCAGTCTTTACCAAGGAGTTTATACTAGATACCGATGCGAGCAATGACGCTATCGGTGCAGTGCTGTCTCAGATAGTGGATGATGTTGAGAGGCCAGTAGCATTCGCCAGTCGGACTCTTACTAAACCAGAGCGAGGGTATTGCGTGACCAGAAAGGAACTGTTGGCAGTTGTATACTTCATCAAGTACCTGCGCCATTACCTGTATGGAAGAAGGTTCAAAGTACGGACAGACCATAGTTCGCTTCGTTGGCTGCTGAACTTAAAAGATCGCGAAGGACAGATGGCTAGGTGGCTACAAGTGCTGAGCTCATATGACCATCGACCTGGAGTCAAACACCAGAATGCTGATAGTCTCAGCCGGTTACCCTGCAGGCAATGTGGGTTCGAACCACAATGGGAAACCAAGATTGAGACCAAAGATCAGGTTATGAGTGTACAAAACCCCAATGAATGTAAAGAGATTGCTTCCCCAGAACTACCAGCAGATAGTGAAGAACTGTCTTTGTCACAGAAACAAGAGGCAGATGAAGATATTCAACTTGTTAGAACTTGGGTGCTTGACAAGAAACGACCACCATTCAATGCTATTGCTGGCAGGAATATCACTGTGCGATCAGTATGGATGTAGTTTGAGGCTTTGTTTGTCAAAGACAACCTATTGTACAGAGGGAGTTCTAGCGGAAATCCACAGGTTGTTCTACCACGAAAAGAACGAAGGACCGTCCTTTCTCATACGCATGACAACAAGACAGCCGGTCACTTGGGAATGAAGAAAACTCTAGCAAAGATTAGACAAACGTTTTACTGGCCTGGGTTTAAAGGCGATGTCAAACGATATGTAGCTGGATGTGTACTGTGTTTTCGAGGAAAGTCTCCTACCAAAGCAAAAAGAGCGCCAATGCAACTGGTCAAAGCAGGGTTTCCAATGGAACGAATAGGAATAGAAATCCTCTGTGAATTTCCCCTAACCGACCAAGGAAACAGACACATATTGGTGATATCAGATTATTATACCTAGTGGACTGAATGCTTCGCCATGAGGGACATGGAAGCCAAGACTGTTGCAAGAATTCTGGTTGAAGAAGTAATTTGTAGGTTTGGTGTACCCAGCACCATTCATTCAGATCAGGGTTCCCAATTTGAGAGTGCTCTTTTCCGGGAAATGTGCAAGCTCTTAGAGATTAAGAAAACACGAACGCCCCCATCCCACCCAAAGTCGGATGGAATGGTCGAACGATTCAACAAAACATTAGTCAACATGTTAAAAGGTTTTGTTAATGACCAACAAACCGACTGGGACCTGCACTTACCATACGAGACTATGGGTTACAGGTCAGCTGAACATGAAACAACGGCCAACACCCCAAACTTCATGATGTTGGGGCAGGGAGACCAGCACCCCATTTGATATCCAGTATTCAATGCCTCGGGATATCAAAGTCATACCCCAAAATATGTGGGCATGGCGGCTGAAAGAGAAGATGGAGGATGCCCATCTTATGGTGAGACAGCATGTGAAAGGAGCCATGTTGAGACAGAAGAAGAATCATGACTCCAAGCTGCCCTGGCAGAACTTCAAACCAGGCTCTGAAGTTTTTGTGTTCTTTCCTAATGTAAAGGTGGGACGAAGTCACAAGTTATCAAGTCGGTGGAAAGGACCGTACAAGGTGCTAACTAAGTTGACAGACGTCACCTACAGAGTGCGTTGCGGACGCAAGGGGAAGTCACAGGTCTTCCATGCAGACCGTATGAAGTTACGAGAGGGTCAGGTCATGAGTGGTGAAAATGCCCAAGAAGCGAAGGGTTAAGAGAACGACAAACACAGGTCGATGAGAGTTGTTTCAGCTACTTGAAAGTAGGGGATGCTGCGTCATCTAGAGAAATGAATGGGAGTGTGATGGAAGATGTTCATATGGAGGTGGAGAATGATGTGAATAACAGTGATTCAGTCAGAAATGGAGAGAAAGCGTTTGAGAACAACTCCAGGCAAACACGCACTCGACGACCACCTCAGTGGCATTCTAGTTACACTTCAGAATATAAGGTAGATCAGACTGTTTGTGTTATCACTGTATGAGGGTAACCTTTGCCGTTGTAGAAGAATCATAGTGTATATTTTTGATTGATGTCATTACATCTTGGAGAGTTCAGAATCAGAGTTGTTTTATTTCTATAACGCGAGGACGCGTTATTCTCGGAGGCGTGGGTAATGTGATGAATGTACATATCGTAATCCTACCTTCGCTGATTTAGCACATTATTCAGGTTAGATACGTTGAACTGTTGGCGTTAATCATTTGTGTTATGTCTCCGTAATTCGAACGCTTAGAAGACAGATAGTTTTCGAGGTTCAATCAAACGTACAGGTGATTATACCTCACTCACCGCTAGGTGTCGCTAAGATAGCAAGAGGGTATAAATAGGCCGAATCCAGCGACAATCGGCCCAGTTCTGTTCTGATCTCTGCGTGTGTACAGCAGTGACGGTTCGCAAGTACCTAATATATGCGAGACCGGCTTTGTGTTGGAAAGATAGAAGTGACTGAATAAGTCTTGCCTTGATCCACACACTGCCTGGAAGATATATTAAATAAACGATTGAGTGCTGTAGCGAGATACCGTTAGACAGAAGGTGTCACGGGCATAGGCTGTGCAGTGCTAGTCGCGACCAGGATAGTCGTGACTAGGGATAGTCGTTGGTGCTAGTCGTGACTAGGGGTAGTCGCGACCAGGCTAGTCGTGACTAGGTATAGTCGTTGGTGCTAGTCGTGACTAGGGATGGTCGTGGTCATTAGAGAGTGCCGTAGTTGTATACTAGTATAAGGCTGTCGTGATCGGCGCGACTAGGTCATATAGCTAGGTAGCTGACTATAGGACAACTATAGTGACTAGGGCTAGCCGCGACTAGGTAGTCGAGTTGTGTACTGCCTGGATTGTACGGTAGTGTGGGTAGTGTGTTATATTGATACAGAGCAGATAGCTTTGGTAATAGTTCTATAGTCGTGCAGTAATTATTCTGTTCATATCATGTATTAAGTATTAGGTTATAGGTATGCTGGTTACAAGGTAGTAACACATATTTGTATATATTTGCAACTGTAGTATAGTTATAATTAAGCTTACAGCACAGGGATCTTTAGAAGTGACTAGGGTACGGACCCCGGAACGTTACACACGTTTCGCGGCAGTTGGGGACGTGATTTCGTACACTCTACAAATGTGCTATTCTTAGTAAATAGAGCGAATATAAGTATATGTAGTATGAATTCAATAAATTTCATTCAGATTTGCCGATTTTCATAGACCAGAAATGTCTTTTGAACAAATTATGATTTTTTTTTATATAAAAAGTGTCCTTTGTTGGTGGTGACATCGACCCTTTTGTGGGAAAATATCAAGTATACATATTCGAGAAGCAATTATTTCATTGGATGTTTTATAAAACAATTACAATGCTCCAGAAGGTTTTTGAGTCCAAAAACAAACAAATATTTTAGATCAGTTTCGAAATAATGACTGTTCCCTACGATAGATGCCCTGTCATTGAGAGGGCGTGTACGTTAAAAAACCGCCATTATTTATTATATTTGAGCTTCTTTTTGATATCTTCTTGATGCAAATGGTAAAATATTGTTTTATTTAAATGATATCAAAGTGATCACAAGAAAATTGGCTAGATTCTGTTTTAAATAATGCTTTAAAGTTACTTTGGGCCCATTCTGCAGACGACAGCTCGACTCGCTAGTTTCGTTTTGAAAGCGAGGTTATTTGGGAAATCTATATTTAGCATCACCGAAGAAGGACAATAGCGGTGGTTAGCTGTTGGAGCAATTTTATGCCTCCATCGAAAGTGATCGGTTAAAGATAAGAAAAAAATATTTAGTGTACGAAACCACGTCCTGTACGAAATCACGTACCCTTACTCTACGATACAAAAGATACGATACAAAACAATACAAAGAAAATCGTACTACTCAACGATTTCAAATTGGACATAGTTAATACTATGGCCAGACACAATATCCTTAATTAGTAATAACCAGGACATGAGACTCACCAAGTACTTATCGGCATGGTCTTAGAACTGGGGAGAGTATCAACCACAAGGTTATATTAAACAGCCATGGAGCGTCTTGGACCAACAGAACATATAGCGTAGTATATATTTTTTTTAATAGTGAGTTCTATGGTACAGTGTATATCCATACGTCAATATGGACAGTCAATTATTTTGATTTGGACAATAGATACTGCACATATATGGTTATGTGGTTATAGCATTTAAGCTAATAACAATCATTTGGTTTTCATTGAGATTACTTGAGGATGATGAAAGAGTTAAGATGTATGAAGAGCGACATTTTTATAACATGATATGATTACGGACGACGAACAAAATTTCGATATAATGTATATTATGTACATCTACAAATTGACTATGCAGTAATCTCTTATCCAAACCTACACAAATTGACCTGCAATACAGTACGTTAATATGAGTCAAGGTATATCTACTAGATCTGCTGTATAAGACAAATCTTATATTACTGAGTATTTATAAGACCCTTTTAGACCTCGAAACGACTAAAAATGAATACCAGAGCTGATTGCTACTTTAGTACATTTATATTGTTATTTGGTTGTACTAGGGGGGGGGGGGATCATGAGTTATGAACTGGACTGGAGCAGGCTCTATGTAAAATTTTACTGTCGAGTGAGCCAAATACGCTAGGGTGGCATAGGGTGGCATGCTGTGTACAAAGTTATATCGTAAAGACAGGAAGGAAGAAATATGCTCATTTTTTTACAATATGTAAGACGTATACACATGTATAAGGTATTCAAGTATGGGAAAAACGAAAATTCTTTTTAGAATAGAATAGATTTGTTTTTGAGAAGAAAAAACCCAGTTGTCATATTGTAAAGATTATAGAGATATTATGCATGTAAGCAAACCAATGACGTAACAATCAATACCTGCTCCCAAGAGAGGATAACTCTGCACATTGTTTGGTGCAAACAACCAAATTCTAACTTTGTTGAGATTTTTTTTCTTAAATGGGTAGCCAGAATTATTTTAAGATTAACTGATTAGTTTACCCTTACTGCTTATCTCAACTCGACTAGCTACCGATCTCAGATAACTGTTGTAGCAGAACGTGTGTTTTAACTTCTAAACATTTACAACGTGATTCTCCTTCTAGTTTGACTTATTTTATGACATTCGTAGTCACAATTTGAACGACTAGATATGTTACTTAAAACAAACTGTATGTACCAAAAGTCAAAACTAACAATTTTAAACGTTCTCTCTTGTATACTTGTAGATCTTTACGGAATGACATAAGTAGCAATTTAGGAGGAAATCTTCCTGTTAGTAGTTTTATGAAACTTTATTTTTATGCAATATTCTAAAAATATGTTATCACTCTGATAGTGATCGTATCTTATTGAATAATTGTTACTTGTTCATATTGCAATATATTTTTATAAATTGTAAGTACAATATGTTTTGACATTTGTATTGTCCATTTCCTGTATATTCTGTCTGTTTCACAGGGCCATATTGAAAATTAGATTATATCTGAATATGTTACCCTGTATAAATAGATATGTTATTATTATAATAATTTCTAAAAGGAAAGAACGTCATTGGGTGTCGACCGGATGGAGCGAACAACTCCGTATGGCGACTAGCGGTTAGTCGCATATTGTGAACAACGTCCTTATATAGGTGCAAATACATTTACCTGCGGGTAGTTTACAGAAACACATAATGCATGTGACTACGTCATAGGTGACGTCGGACACCAGGGAGTAAGAGGTTCTGTGGTACATTGCATATTTTGTTATTCTGTTGACGTAGAACACGTTTTGCTTACATTTGACATTGAATCATTGTTTTGGGGAACATTTTCTTTTCATTAGCAGACTGGTTTACTGAGGATATTTGTATTATGTTCAGATGGTGTATGGGTTAAGAGTGAGTGTGATAATGAGTATTAGTAATTTTTTAACTAATTAATTGTATACATTTTTAGGTTCTGCCAAAAACTGACGGTTGACCGTCCTTACAGTGACTCATTCTTAACTTTTCTGAAACGGGGTCGTTTTGCAAGGGCAAACGAGTTAGTAAGCTTGATTATATAAAAATTATCTTCAGATATAAAATTATATGCTCCAAAATCGTCTCCATGGTAACTAGTATCTGCATATTTTCACCAGTTTAGTACGGGCATGTCACTAGCTTGATATTTGTCTACTGCATGTTAACGAGTATTATTTGCTGTCATGCAACGCGAACTGTTTCTGGTCTAGTGAGTTCGACCGCCTTCACATTTATTCATTAGAAACATATTTTTGTATTTTCTTTTCTACATTTAGCACCTTTTTATTTAGTAGATATTATCGATGATATTTCATATGTTTATTCCATCACGACAACGCTACATACCTTACTAATTTATAAGAAAAAGAATGGTGCAGAAATAAAGATAGGACTCATTCAGAATAACAACATATAATAAATAGATAAATAAATGTCACACGGTGGGCACAAAATAGCTAAAAACAAACGAACTGAATTAACCAAGCCAAAAAAGGCATCAGAAACCAGGAGGTCAAAAATGGTAAGCGTCTCCTGCTTCAAATATAGCAAACGCCATCAAAACCCTGTCAATATCATGCTAAGAAATGTTTTTGTCAGGTAAACAATGATCCAAGATATGTTTGAATAATTTCTTCCTTACGACTGGAACCGACTTATTAAGAAAATGCTTGGTCTTCAAGAAAGAAACTTAAACAAAACGACATATTACGAAAGAACTAAAACATCGTAACGCAAAGGCACTGATGAATTTTAAACCGATATTGTATATTTACATGTCTGATTTGTCTGTATGTTGGAAATCAATGTCGTCTCCAAGAAGTTCACGATCCGAAAGCCAAAATCGCCCCGCTTATCGTGCAGCTTATTAATAATCCGTCCCTGTTGGTCATGTTGTATCTATTTAAGCATTGAACTGCTTATCACAATGTTAAACTATCTACAACATTACATGTATCACATTGGTAAACTATCTACAGTATAACATGTATCACAATGGTAAACTATCTACAACATTACATGTATCACAGTGTTAAACTATCTACAACATTACATGTATCACATTGGTAAACTATCTACAGTATAACATGTATCACAATGGTAAACTATCTACAACATTACATGTATCACAGTGTTAAACCATCTACAGCATTACAAGTATCACATTGGTAAACTATTTACAACATTACATGTATCACAGTGGTAAACTATCTACAACATTAC
>NW_018405643.1:168787-266864 GCF_002113885.1 Mizuhopecten yessoensis
TTAAAATATCTATAGCATTACATGTATCACATTGTTAAACTATCTACAACATTACATTATCACATTGTTAAACCATCTACAACATTACATGTATCACATTGTTAAACTATCTACAACATTACATGTATCACATTGTTAAACTGTCTATAGCATTACATGTATCACATTGTTAAACTATCTACGACATTACATGTATCACATTGTCAAACTATCTACAGCATTACATGTATCACATTGTTAAACTATCTACAGCATTACATATATCACAGTGTTAAACTATCTACAACATTACATGTATCACAGTGTTAAACTATCTACAGTGTTACATGGATCACGCCGACCATACATTTTTGTATTGTAAAACATAATAAAAAAAACAGCGGATTAATCCTAGTTTGACCGCAAATGTGATTGCACCTTTCCATTGACTGAAGTAAAATAATTGTATGACAATGTAAATTTGCACCCAAATCGGGGTCGAGAAATATAGACTTGTATTTTGTTGTCGTTTTGGATTTCAAGCAACTAACATTACATTTTTTTTTTATTTTTGAATGATGGACCTGATATTTTTAACCAACTGTGTAAGTCATACAGCATGTTCTCACTTAACTCGTTGCCTTTAGAAGTCTTTCACAAAATCCATTGCCATTTAAACTTTCACATTCCAATTGATAGCAACAGTCACTCTGTATTTGATAGCTGTGTAAAAGACGGACATTTGATTTACATGAATGATGAAACTGATATCACTTTCGTTACATAAACAAGTGGGACAATGTTTTCCGAAACGTTTTAAATGCAAAGCAAAGTGTATGGTGTCAGCGGTTATTTAATTGCTGTTTTTCAGTTTTCCCATATGTTCAAACATCAATTATAGCATATAAACTCGGTGCTCATAAAGCTTCTTAGTCGTAAAACAGATAAATTAATAGATGCCCTAGACAAGAACACCTTTGTCACATTTCTGTCAAATCTGCAATTAAAAGTTGTTCCACAAGTTTCGATGAGAAATCATACCTTTCAGGTACATCTTTAAACAAACAAACAAAAACACAATTTAATAAAGCTACTCCTATCTAAACAATCAATGTGAAACATATATCTATCCTGAGTATCAATAGAATAATATGCTTTGATGTGTATAGAGATAAATATGCAGCAGTTTATGGCTGTGTGCAACATTAAATAGCCTTCATGCTTCTCAAAAATTATCATATAGATCACAAACTTGTTGTATCATTAGCATTTCAACATAATGTGACGAAAATTGAAGCTAATAGGATATTCATGAATAATTTTCTTCCTGATTTGGCGGTTTATGTCTGTAATTTATCGTTGTCTACCTATAAGACGCCTTAGCGTCGGTAACAAAATACCAGCTCGGTATATGTAACGATATACAGATATATAGAGCAAGACGTTGAATAAAACTCAGGTATCGAGGTGGATATCAATACTATTCCGTCTTTTCGTATTGCAGAGTTATCTGCTCTTGTGGGCAGGTATTGGGTGTTACGTCATTTGTTTGTGAGAGTAACGTCATGCTTAGAGTAATTTCCTCACACAAACTAATGACGTAACAATCAATACCTGCTCACAAGAGCAGATAACTCTGCAATACTAAAAAACGGAATATTACATTTGATGTTCTCAATACAGCTTAGTGTGTATCTCGGATAACAAACAGAATAAAGAGGGTTTACCTAATTCGATTATTTATGTATACATATTGTTATTTGTCATTAAAAACAAGAGTTATTTAGTATTATTTCCAAGATGGCAGCCCGCATCGAGGCGCGAGACATTTCCCGCTGGCACACAATTGTAGGGTATAATGGATACTCTGGTAATTTCAACAAGACAGTACACACGGGTGTTACCGTAAGAGAGCAAATTCATTCTTTCCTGGAACATTTCGTACCTGGAACAGCCTCCCAACCTTCATCGCCGACAGTGCAGACCTCTCAACACTGAAGGCAAATCTCCTCTCTCACAAATTCAAAGCGTACATGTTGTTTTTATCATGTACATTGTAGTTCTAAAAAATAAAAAAATAAAAATACTTATTTCTAACCGATCTCTCTGACGCCTCTAAATAATGTTTCAGTATATTGAACGCTTTAGAGTATACTGTTGAAGTTGAAGTTGAAGAGAGCTTTGCTTGTCTCCAATTCTAGCTTATTTGTTTTGTTCCATTACTTAATCAATGTAAATGTTACATTCGCCTTCTATGAATGATGTAGGCATCTGGTCGATATATATTTTTTGGGGAAACCCTATGAAAGTCAATAGTTATTAACAAAACCGACAAAAAATAATACCGAAGTGTCAACGAAACTGTAAGTCGAACTCAAAAATCGAACAAACTTGGTCAAAGTAGGAACAAAGGAAAGTACAATGAGAATAAGACCAAGTGTTCTGGAAGGTGAATGTCTTCTGCTTCATCAACGACACCCGTCATTTACGCCTCGGTCAAATCCAAGGAATGGCACGTCCTCATACTGAGAACCGAGGCAGTGACAGCAAATCCACAAGGTCCACTTATTAGCATAATAAAGAAAACACCAAACTTCATTAGACAAAAAGGAATAGTAAATTTCCCTTTAAGATCATGATTGCGACCTTAATAAGAAAATGCAGCAAAGCTGTTGGACACTAAATCAATTTATGGAAATGACTTACTACAGTCTAAAAACCACAAAGAAACGGATCCTGCATACTTGAATTTGTTCTTCAAATATGTTTACTCGTGGCATTAATTTTATCATTTAGGATGCACTATTGTAACTCATTAGTTGTTCCAAAGCACGCAATTATACATGTTTAACTGTACACTTAAAATGTCAACGATTTGGTAATAACGCCATCACCTGAATGAGAGAGAGAGAGGCCCCGGTTCATGATTTACATGAAATATACTTTATACCTGTCGCGATGTTCACAAATATTTCTTTTGACAATGTACATTTGAATGAAATATTAACTGTCTTCTAGGTTAAATTGTTAATCGTAGCCCCTCTTTGAATAATATATAAAATGTTTATATCTGTTAAGGACACTTGTCACAGAAGTTATTTGCCACAACGCTAGTTTTTTGTTGTTATCACATATTCGTTTTATACGAGTGAAATATAATTATGTATCGCATTTAACGGGCAAACCATTAAATTTTCTATTTATTGCATTTTTTTGCAAATATTGCTACATCAGAAAAGCGCAGGGAACTTTTGACGTCAAGTTGTTATGTTGTCACGCTTGCCAACAATAACAGGCGCCATTTTGAAATTTGAATGGGTTTCGGACGGCAACTCTGTCGTTTGATGATATTAAATAGTAGGCTTGAATAACAAAATTGTGTATTGATGTAAATACCATAATGCATGTTGCAAAGGTAACCACGCAATAACTTATTCTGCCGTCGCTTCATCTAAACTTTAAACTGAAAATCGACGCAGTGAATATAATGTGCCGTTTTGATTGGGTGATTTCGTCACATGTGAAGATATATCATTTCGTATATCTTCAATGCATTAAAGATATGTTTTCATAAAATTGAGAATTCATGATATTTCACTTGTAAAGTGTGATTATCATATTGTTGTAGAGAATACGCGGCCGCAATTTCCCAGAAGGATTTCAAGCATGGAAAAGAACCGGAAGTTAAAGTGTTTACGATATCTATAATCTGTATCATAATGCATCTTTGGAAACCCTGTGTTGTAAGCAGCCGACATCTATACAGGAAGTAGTGATATTCGAAGTGAGCTCTTGAATAATGAAATAACTGTAACATGTAAAAACCACAGGATTGGGAAGCTGGAATGTTACTATTTAGAAAGGGAAGTTCAAGCTCGGTAAATCGAATTTGCTCCGCTTATCGGTAGCCAGAAATTTCTTTTAAAGATGTTATGAGTAAGTGTAAAGGAAAGCAGCTAAGTAAATGATTCGTTCGTTTCCTTGATTATAAGCTTTGGAGGGTATATGCGATCTATATGGTCAATGCATGTGAAAATGAATGATGTTTCTATGAATTTGGCTATCAGTCCTGATATGCTTATCAATAATTGAGCCTGATGTGAAAAACAAAAACAAGTCGCCGAGCAAAGGAGTACACATGTTCCCAAAGGAATGCCCACGTTCTGCTCTAAAATATTGTCAACCAGGAACTTCATCATTATCATAATGTCATCCTTAGCATATTTCAGTGTGGCTTTTATTGTTCATTTTTACTCAAACTTTTTACCTTGGAAAAGTAAACTTTCAAAGTAAGAGAACTAAGGTTTATATATTAAGTTTGGTATGAAGTATGGTATTGTAAAGATTTAAACAGGTGTCGACGTTGTTTATAAAAATTGCTGGTGCAGTTTCGTAATCCAATACAAACAGGGCAGGTCCGTTTGTTATCATCAACAGGTATTCGGAAAGATTCTAGCAAAGAAGCGTGATTGGCTAATATTTCGTCTTTCGATAGATAGGTAGGGTTTCCCCGGTTATCAAGAAAGCCTATTATTTTTTTAATGCAAAGGTAAATATTAAGGTGTTCAACATTTTTTTCTGAAGACACGAATACACTCCTATCATGCAGACTATTGATTTAGGTTTGGACATCAGGGTGAGAAAATACTGATTTTTTTGTTTTCATTTTGTATTTCAGGCAGCTAGTTCGGTTTGAATGAAGTGCCGGATAGATTTGACCTACTCTGAAAATGAATTTATTTCGGCATGCTCTTTCGTTTTGCACATTTTCTGACGTAGTCTTCCACAGAATCCATCAATATCTTTAAATTCAAGTTCCAGATGATAATAGGGGTCTCTCGATATAATAACCCTTCATGGAGAGCGGTCGCACCTTTGCATTACGGTTAATGTTTAGATGGCCAGTTACGACACGTCCATATGATGGCTTGTGTATGACATTTCGTCTTTTCGCTTTGTTGCCAACGAAATAACGCCAAGAAATAAAACGAAATAACGAAAAGACTAAAAGCCGCCAAAGCGAAATAACGCCAATACGCCACAGCGAAAAGACGGGAAAAGGCCAAAGCTCAATAACGAAATAACGCCAAATGGAGGGAGAATGACGCCATTTAATTTCTACGCTCTGGCGTTATTTTCACTTCGGTTTGGCGTTATTCCGTTATTTCGCTTTGGCGGGTTTTCGTCTTTTCGTTATTTGGCTTTAGCGTTTTGGCGTTATTTCCAGGAATATTTGTATTGAGACATGGAGCAAGAAAATGTGGAAGGGAACGCCATTCTGAGGTCATCTTACCTCGTCTATTGAAACGTTTGCATGTAGTTGAAATGCTTTGAAGTAGTGGGTTTAGAATAATTGCAAGAAATGATTGGAGTCCTTTAGTATACGATATATGGTGATAATGTTAGCTTTGACGAACTTTTAGTGTATTATTGATGTTAAGGTCATAGGAGTGAATTGATAAACGGAAGTAGGAAGAGGTACATCCCTAGTTGAAAATCCAATGTAGGGAGACAGTATCACAATTTCCGCATATTCTAATGTTTAATATTAAACTGATGAATATTGTATGTTTATTATTGACAGAACAGTATTAATTAAGGTTTTATTTATCAATGAGCCACGTGTATCTATTTTTTCTGTACTTCAGGAAACCGGCTACCTATTTCACTACTGTGAAGTTTTTCAAGAAAGATAACTCTTACCTGCAATTACAATGTGCATATGGTTTTATTATAAAATGCCAATTTTTAATCGTTTATAGATAATTTGTTTGACATAATTTCAGCATTTATTAAATTGATATACATTAATACAATACAATTCTATGTCAGTATAATTTTTATTGACATTATTTTGCCAAAATATGTGTCTTTCATTTTTTTTTTCAAAAGTCACTCCTTTTTACATAAATTTCCATTTAAATTCCTTAAAATTATGACAACCTATATTTTTTTTGTGGCAGAACATTTTCTTTACTTCAAAGCAATATAACTACAAAATTTGAAGAAATTCTACATAGAAATTACCTTAAGGCATTTATCCCATTTTTGGCAAATTTGCTTTCATGAAATTCCGTTTTAACAGAGACTCATGACTATCCGCACGAACTGGCTTAAGCGTCGAATTTGTCCCACGTTCTCAATAATTAGATTGTATGAAGTCTCCACGCTATTTTCCAAATTTCATCAGGAACAGTTTTAGTACAATCAACTGGTAAAATTCGTAATATAGGATGAGGAAGCGATTATCTCAAGACCATTATTCTAAACAAACAACTCCAACACAGTAATGGGATTGAAGGCCACAGATTTATTCAAAAACTAGATGGCTGTAACATGTATCAATAAGCATATCTGGAACTCTGGCAAGATTGATATCTCCAGCTGTATGCCCACCAGCATGGTGACCGGACAAAACAGCGACCAGATAGGACCGTTCCCTGGGAAACCAGGCGAACACAACCCTTGTGCAAAGCACGCCGTGCTCCAAGCAGTTGCCTATTAACCAATATGAGCCCCATGGGAATTCCGTGCAGGCCAACACATAACTTCCTTGGATCTATCCATCGCCTGCCAGAGTTATCTCCCCTTTATTACATTACCACTGAATTATGTCCCTTGGGAAAACCAAGCAGCCCTACCCATGATAAATGTACCACCTTAATAAGATAGGGTATTTGCTTATTGAAACATGTTATGTTGCCAACTTGCCAGAATTCCGCCACACAGTAAGCTAAGCTTACTGCCCCAATCTGGCAAGCAACGAGCTCCTACTCATCCCTCAAATAATTTGAATGGTTCAGAACACATTTTGAGAAACAAATTCTTCAAGTTCTGTTTGAAAATCTGTGATAAATATATCACAACCAATGTCAGACAGATGAGTACCATCTCGGCGAAATAAACCCGGACAATCATAGGAGATCTCTGCATGGTGAATAATTCTACCCCCAAAAGCAAGAACAGCTGCCCTACCCTTCCTGTTAATTCTAGCTCGCTTTCTCTCAATGGCTCTTAAATTACCTGCTTTATACCAAAATAATCTGCACAGGATATCAGACCAAATTAGCACGGTCTCAGGGAGCAGCTGGTGTAGCTGTTTGATATCTGCCTCCACAGCAGCTTGCAAGTCAGCACACGCCCTGTCAACCAAATCATTCGAACCCAAATGCAAAACAATAATGGATGGTGGGCCACCCTGACTGTTTGACAGCATCTTGCGAACCTTTGGAAGGAGATCTGCCCAGTGCATCCCCCGGGTCCCATTCCATGTAATGCTTACTTTCATGTGATCTAGACGAAGGTTTGAGTCGAGTCTCTCTAATGCCCGCTTCTCTGCCCAATAAATGAGGGATGACCCAATTATCCACACATCTGTAAGTTAATGAATGTATACCTGTCTGGCAATACAAAATCTATACACATAAATGTTCCCAGCATGACAACAAGGGTCAGAGAAGTTCACACAGTACAGTGAGGTATATATGAAGTGGTAACAAGTCAACGGCCTAACACTGTAAATGTATTGATACGAATATATCTTTGAAAACAAGCCGACTTCCAACGACCCATAACCTTGATCTGCTCATCTGAAATTCCATTTAATGCAGCCTCTGAGGCAGCACCTATTCGGAAACTGTGAGTCTTAAAATTGGCTGCTGGTATATTTGTTGAACGCAGGGCCTTAACCATGACTGCTGAAAACTGATATCTGGTCAATGGAACCCCACTAGCATGGCATAGGAGTTCACGGGCTGAGGATTTTGGACGGATCCTGAGAAATGCTGTAATCGCATGAACCGGGCACAAAGATACCTCTGAGCATGCACCAATGACCAGAACGTGGCCCTTACCTGATTGGTCAGTTTTTGAGTGCTTTAATGTCAGTATTACCTCCTTATTGTTTACCGACACATCAGATATTCCCACAGCATGATCAGATTTAGCAGTTCTAGTTAGTTCACCAACCCTCAAAAAACCAAAAAAGGCCAAAAGGTAAGCCACACGAAATAAACAAGTTTCATATGCTGATGAGCACACAAACGGTAACGCCCCAACTATCTTTCTCAAAATATCTAAGGTGATTGGTGCCCGCACATCCCGAGAAACCTTTTTTCGCCTATATCCCTCCATAACTTTTAGTACCAAAAATGCTTTTGTAGGGTCCCCCCACTCTTTGATTTTGTGGTGGTAACTTATGCTTGACAAGTAAGTTTGAGTTGTGCTCGGAGATGCCCCACTAATGGACAAATAGGCCATATATTGAAGCAGGTGATTAACGGGCACTGGCCACAATTCAGACAACCTGTACAACTGTCTGAATGTACTGAAAGATGACAAGCCATTTATGTACGCCTGCCTGGTATTATTAGCCAAACTGCTTTGTAATAAAGACTTAATCTCTAATTGAAGATTTCCCATAGATGGCTTGGCACCGAGTATGGTTCTTGTTCTGCACCCGGAGCTAACTGGTAGAATCTGTTCCACTGCAAACGGGAAATTGAATCGGCAATAGTGTTATCTACACCCGAAATATGTAAACATCTACACATAATATTAAACTTTAAACATGTGATCACAAATACTCGGACAAGTTTCATAACCAAATCTGACTTGGATGTGAGGGAGTTAATAATGCTGACAACTCCAGTATTGTCCGACCTGAACAATATTTTTTTATTTGCCAATATATCCCCCCAAACAACCACAGCCACTAAAATGGGAAAAAACTCTAGCACTGTAATAATTTGGGTCAGGCCCTGATCATGCCATCCTACTGGCCATACCCCAAAACACCATTTGCCGTTAAAAAATGCACCAAATCCCATTCCAGGGCCCCCTGCACTGTCCGTGTACAAACACAAATCATGAGTACTCTCCCATTCCTTGTTAAGAAAAAATGAAACTCCATTAAATTCCTTAAAGAAATACAACCATGCCTCAATATCCTTTTTGATGGCACCAGTAACCCGAATGTGATGATGGGGCTTGGTCAAACCCTTAATTGAATTAATTAAGCGCCGACAAAATGCACGGCCAGGTCTTACTGCTCTGCAAGCAAAATGCAAGGCCCCAATTAAAGACTGCATTTCCCTCAAAGTAACTTTACTTTTTGTCCTGACATTTTGCAATTTTTCACAAATTTCAGATACCTTGGTAACAGGAATTTTTATTGTGAGATTTACAGTGTCAATTTCTAACCCCAGGAAACACAACACAGTGCAAGGTCCCATGGTTTTTTCATCAGCTATGGGCACACCCAAGTATTCACAGGTAGTTAAAAAGGAATCCAAAATTTTTTTTACATTGAGTGGAACTGGCTTTTCCTCCAAACAGGAAATCATCTAAATAATGTAATAGTGAGTTATCCCCCGACTTCCTCTGCACAATCCATTCTAAGGCACCAGAAAATTTTTCAAACAAGCTACATGATATTGAACAGCCCATTGGAAGACATTTATCAAAATAATAACCATCAAGTTTAAATCCCAATAGATTAAAATCTTGTGGCGATATGGGCAACAACCGAAAAGCAGATTTGATATCAGATTTTGCTAATAATGCCCCCTTACCTAAGTTTTGGACTAATTCAATAGCAGCATCAAATTTTGTATATTCAACAGAACAAAGGGCTGGATCAATACCTGAATTCACAGAATTTTCCTTAGGATAAGATAAATGCTGAATTAATCTAAACTCCCCAGGGGTACTTTTTGGAACAAGGCCCAAAGGGGAAATTCTTAAATCAGGTAATGGCCTTTCCTCAAATGGGCCAGCTACTCTACCTAAATCTATTTCCTTATGAACTTTCTCAAGTGCTATATCTATATTTTGTCTGACTGAAGCTAAATTAGCACAATCAGTGTCTTCTCTAGCCCCTTGATAGTGCAGAGAAAAACCAGCTGAAAACCCATCCACAAGTTCTTTTATAACTTTTTTGTCAGGGTAATCTTTTAATTCCTCCCCTAACCTATCACTTTGTATTGGGGTTCTTCCGAGGCTGTGTTTGGCTAGGGAAACCTTTCTCACGTTTTGAACTCTCAACTGAGGATCGAAAAGACTTGCACTGTGTTGCATTGTGATTGTCTCCACAGGTACTACAAATATGAGCAAATTTACAATTCACCCATTTACAGCTGCCTTTGTTAAAGGCATTACATGTGCCTGAGGCCTTGGCATTATTATTCATTTTTGAATTACTGTAATTAGACTTAGTCTGATAATTTTTTCCCCCACCCCCAGCTTGAGGGGTCATTACTCTGAGCCAAAGGTTAGAGTTTATCTTATTCCAGGGGAAATCAGGAGATTGACTCAAGCGTGCACGAAATTGCTCGTCATAAACTCTCCAACCCCCTGCCACCCCTTGCGACGCCGCCCCACGTATAGTACTGACATATTGCAATAATTCTTGGGTTTTTTGCGGAAACCTTTCCAAATAAATGGACATGAAGATGTGAAACGCATCCGTCCATTTTTCAACATTAGGAAGTTTTTCCTTACATGTGGGTGGACGGGCCTCAATCATCCCGCTAGATCCGACAACCATTGGCGCACTTGAGCAAAACTCGCTGAGTTCAGAAAAACCCTTCAAAAGAAGTGCCAAGTTTATATATTCGTTAGCCCAGATCTTATTCTTTAAAGCCCGGGGCACATGGCTGCCGATAGAGTCAGACTCCAGCGGGATGATTTCAATATCCGGGGGTAACACTGAGTCATTATTATCGATTGATATATTACCGACAACACCCTCTTCCACGTGTACTTCGACAGAAGTATTTTTAGCCGCCCGGCCTAATGAAGATGGCAGAGCACATGGTTCGCCGTGTTCCTCTCCCGACTCCGGTTGGCTATCAATCGCAGCACGCCTTCCTCCCTTCCGCTTTGTTGGCGGCGGCGACAGGGACACAGCAGGTCCCTTGCGCTTCCTTACCCCCTTACCTCTCGGCATTGATGCGTAAAAGAGAAACTGGACGCTAAAATTCAATTTTTTTGTTGTGCACACATGTGCATGGCTTGTCTCCCAAAATATGACTAAACATTCCGGAAATTCACCCAATAACATGGAATTATGGGAAACTATCTGTAGATTTCAATACAAAGAAAGATAACTCTAACATCCTGTTATACTTCAGATTTACCAAGAAAGACAACTCTGGTGACCTTATGCTATCAAACATCAAACTTCCATAATGGCTTCAATAAATTTGATTACCGTATACTGCGGTAATCAGTAATATAGTGTGGTTCCAAACACAGGGACCTGAAAATTTGTTACAGCTTTATTTGGACCTAAACTAAGGCGTTAAGAGTAATTTTACATGGTTAAGGGGTCTAGATCTTCTTTCGGTAAAAATACCACCCCCAAAATATAGCTGTACCAAATTCTCAGGTCCCTGTGGTTCCAAATGGTAAACGCACAATAAAGAGAAGGTAATATTGAATGACCACCCATCCTATTCACCAGATCCAAGTCCCCGTGACTTTTTCCTGCTTCTTTAACTAAAGAAAATGCATTCTGTGAACGGTATGCCTCTACGAGAGATCTTCCGGTGTCTAGCCAGTATAGAAAGGGGAGACTACCGCGCAGTGTTAAAGTAATTTATAGCACGATTGCGAGAGTGCGTTTCTGCTAAGGGGGGATACTTAGAAGGAATGTAAAAGAAAGATCAAACTTTATACAGCATACTTGTGAATCCTAACACTATAGTGACAGAATACTTTGAATGGCCCTCGTATGAGATAAATGACTGCGACAAATGGCCTACGGAACGCAAACCTCTCAGAAATTAAATGTACACAACGTTAAGAACACACGTTTAAATAAAATAAAAAGATGAATACGAAGATGAAAAAAACTACCATTGAAGATAAAAACATCAAAGACAACATAGCTGGATATTGTACAACAGCAAAGGCTTGCACTTAAGCATTAAACTGCTTTTGTATGGTATTTATGATCTATTTGGATGACACAGCTTTGCAAGCAAACAACTCATAATGCGCGCTGCATTCAAATAGATCATTAATACCATACAAAAACAGTTCAATACTTACATTTACGTTTTCTTGTGTTCTTTTTTAACTTATAATTTATATTTAAAATTAAAAATGTTTGAACAGCGTATTGTCGCGTGCTGATTGGGGAACAAAGTAGTACTTTGAAATTTTAACAAACACTTTTTTATTCCACAATTCAGTATCAATACAATTGCGTATGATATGTTTATAGGGTGATTTAAGATTATCAATAGAACTCTGAGCTGAAAGTTAGATTTGAAATTGTTTCGATATTTCGCGCATGGACAAATACAGTGAACACCGACCTTGCCCTCCAGGGAGTTATTTTTTAAAGTTAATTCGAACTTTTCTCTTTGCTCATTTTGTGAAAAATCCAGGCGTGAATTTATTTGTTGATTGTACGGGAACCCGACAACAGTCGGTAGATTCTATAACAGCATCGTTATTTGACATGTCGTTAGAAATCAGGAACCGTGGATGCGAGACGCGTGAGACTGACAGCGTTTGAAGTGAGTGATCTTGCGACGGAGCACAGGTTTGTTACAAAATGTCTAAAATGTTTATGTGTGCTGTGACTCATATCAGTAGGTCTGTAACATATGTGTCAGTAGGTCTATAGAATATGTGAATTTCAGACATTTGTAACGAACCCCTGTTGATCAGTGCAGTGTAACAGACGATATTTCTGATAAATTGCATGAGCGTTAAAATTGTTCCCCATTGCCGGCATTGGTGATTTCAACCGATGTGCATTTTGTACGATATTGCAGAACTTGGTCTTGTTTTCGTTGTAATAAAAGTGTTTTTTTTTATTTTATTTTTTATTTTGCACATAAATTTACAATGACATTGTCAAATTTCACAATGCCCAGCGATATTTCAGCAGCCGTCATGTTTATTTATATTGGATATTGCAGTTCCGGTCAGTGTTGTATTAATACGCTAAGAATTGTGTCTCGTGATGCATGGTAATTAAAGTCCCATCAACGACACAGCGTTCAAAGAGGCTATATATAGTGACAATGCCATGCAAATGTAAATATTAAAGAATGCGACTTAAGTAGAAGGGTCTGAAGTGCCTTTGACCTCAAGCGCAGGGGGTATATATACGATCGATGGTCCCAATGCATTTCTTCTTATTTAAATACATCACATCGTGGACATATCTGAACGTGAGATTGAAGGACTTGGCAAGGTTTTTGTTAATAACCTCATCAATAAATGCAGGTCCATAGGAAAACAGAAACAAATTGACAAGGAGAGGATCACAGGTTGTTTCCATAGGAATACCCGAGGGAAAATCCTGCTACCATTACCAACTAAAATACCGATGAACCCTACCAATGCTTAACTGTGCTTAACTATTTTGGTTTGATTTATTGTAGTGTTGGTTTAGAATTAAACAAAGTGTATTTCTTTCTTTTTTTTTGTATTTTTTGTATTTTTCAAAGTTTTTATTACATAAAGATTCTCACCGACATTCTCTTTCACACACAAAAATACATGATCATCATCATCATCATCATCATCATCATCATGTCATCATCATCCTCGTCATCATCATCAACGTCATCATAACGAAAATATAGCTAACAATGCATCAATACATATCTCGCATAATAATCATCATCATCATCATCATCATCATCATCATCATCATCATCATTATCTTAATCATCATCATCACCAGTACCTCAATACATTTCCCACAGTAGACAATCATCATCATCATCATCATCTTCATTGCATTAATACCTCTCACACATAAACAATCATCTACCCTCATCATCATCTTCATGAAAACATAATTACAAATGCATCAATGCATATCTAACACTATCAACATCATCATCATCATCATCATCATCAATATCATTGCTTCAATATGCTTCACATAATACACAATTATCAGTATCATCATCATCATCATCATTGCATTACTATCTCACACATTAACAATCATCAACCCTCATCATCATCATCGCCATCATTATGAAATTATAACTACCAATGTATCAATACAACTCTCACACAATAAACAATCATCATCATTACCAGTACATCAATACGTTTCACACAATGGACAATCAACTTCCTCATCATCATTTTCATCATCTTCAACAAGTAACCACTCATTAATACTGATATGTAATTATGTATATAATTATAATTACCTCAATTTCATTTCAAGATTAAGCACATCAATAATGTCAATATTTTTCACTCATATTAAAAGAGAAAACACCCACACACACAAACACACACCCACACACACCTCGTTAATACATGTACACATATGTTTACGAACATTTGAAGAAACAAGAGAAAAGGCAAATAGAGCAGAGTAAGAAAGAGAGAGATAGGGGAGAGATAAGATCAGAGAGGCACGGTCTCATGATATATAAATAAAAAAAACTGAGTGGAACAGTGAGCTAATCGGGCGAACACAGGGTTAAAATGGTCATGAATAGGTGTTGAAAGTTGCCAACTGGAACCAAAATGAAAAATTAGTGATGTTTATATAATGTTTATTAATAGTGATAACATTGGTAATAATTATCACTATAGTTCTAAAAGAGGTTTCCATTTTCTCCAACCTTTTTCAAACCGCTCTTTAATAAGCTCATTTTTACTGTTATTTACAATTTTTTGAACCAGGAAATGATCTTTGATAACATTGATGAGTGCATTGAGATTTAGGGAGTCGCTGAGACATCTAGTTTTGTAGATATAATGTTTAATGAGAATTGGAATTTCATAATCCACATGATTATAGTATTGTGTTATTATTCCATAAAGAAAGGAGTCTTTGTTATAAGCAAAAGGAATTAGTAATAAGTCAAGCAGAGTTTCAACTCTCTGAAGTAAATTTTGCACCTCTTGACAGTCCCATAAACAATGAACTATTGTCTCATGTTCCATGTTACATAAAGTACATGAAGGGCTAGAAGTTAGGTTTATTTTATAAAAGAAAGTTATTTGTAACCAAAATATGATGTATAATTCTAAATTGGAACCATTGTAATTTTGAACTATTAGTGACTGAAAAAGGTACTCTAAATATCTTAGCCCATCTTTCTTTATCATAGACAAACTCCTGGTTCCACTTTCTGATCCCAGTTTGCAGCAATGTTGGAGTAATGATACAGTTATAAAGATCTTTTGATCCTCTTTTACTCTTGAAAAATATTTCCAAAAGCTGAGGTATACATGTAACTGGCACAAAGTGCATTTCAGTGATTTTGTATTTGAAGAAGTTAATTAATGTGTATTATACGACTGGATGACAGCAGGGCAAGACACTTTTAGGGACACCATGCGAAATCCACTTTATGGAGAAACTTGTTTGTGAACAACATTGAAAGCAATTAGATCTAACCTATAATTATCTTGATGCTATTTATAAAGCATCATCATTCCATTTCTGATATACCATACCTTTATCACCGGGTGTAATTACGAATGATAAGAAAAATAGGAGGAAACATATACCCGTCCATACAGAATGTCTACCATTACCATATTATTATTCAGGAGAATTATAGGATATGAGAGTCGTACCGTAACTAGTCATTTTCTATGTATTGACCATGTTGCAGGCATATACTCTTGTATTAAGCACACTACAAACTCTTTCATATAAGCCGCTTACTGCGATCTTTGCAAACAACATGACCACATGGATGGCTTGCTACTAAGCAGAATGAAAACGATGATGAATTCGATATTCCGATCATGAAAGTTCCCTTTCTTATTTGTAACATCCCTGCTTCCCCCGTTGTTCAGCATGCCGCTCTTGATTTTGTATTCATGGTTTGTTTCTAAGGACGAGCGCGACAGAGCAAGTCTGATGTAGAATGACAAGTAAATTTAATTACAATTTAAACAACATTTATTTGACAAAAATTACACTATTTTTTGAAATTAAAGCAAAATGTGGCAACTTGCAAATCACATTAAAAGCATAATTATAATACAAAGTATATACACCAACACTGGAATCGTCAATATATCAGAGTCACCATGGATGGAATACCGCTTACTTCATACAATAAGCAGTAGATGAGAGTCCTCCGCGGCCTGTATTCCCCAGCCTCGCCTCCCCTCTTGGTGACATCATGCAACATTCCTAAGTGGATGGGTAATCTCAACTCCACATGTGGTATTTCACGTGTTGAATATATACAGGAGTGTTCGCATAACACAGTGCCTACATCGAACACAGTCCACACATATATAGGGTTCACTACAAATGAAACTATACGGTGTATGAAATTGTATCTGTAAGCTGTGGAAAAACAATGACAGTTCTAATAAACCTTATATAAAAAAATAGAATTTTAGGCGTAATGTCATGAAAATAAAAGCTAAGGACAAACTTAAGTATGTTTAGTTTTAAATAAGGATGTGCAACTATGCTTGTTTCACTTCATCATCATAATGTCGAAAAAAGGCTGGCCCAGCTACTTAAAAACGTTAAAGATGTTTAAAAGTTTTTTGTATATATTGTTTACAGACAGGATGGTGTTTTGTTGTACATTTCGGTATTTTTCCATGTCGAGCATCTTTATGTAACTTTATAAACCTTCAATTGTGTTGTATCCGTCATCATTCTGACACATTCTAATACATATTTTCCAGACGTTGGCACAAGTTATTTGGTTAGTAAGCGTATTTAAATTATGCCGCATATATGTTTAGCATATTTGTTCAAGAGAATTTCAATCAAAACCTCTTTTTAATCTTTGTTTCATTAGCCACTCAATCATTAATATTTACAAATGAGACATTATCATACCTGTTGGTTCACTACTGTTTTACCATTTAAAAACGTTTACATTGTGCATTTAATTGTATCTCCAAGGTAATTTATTATCTCGCCAGGGACAGTTTGTGGCTGAATCTAATAAATGTTGGCATTAGGGGTAAAATACTAGATATAACTAAAGCTATGTATAGTTCTGTCAAATCAAGGGTAAAATTTAATAATGAAATTTCAGAAAGTTTCAATGTATTACCGGGGTTCATCAAGATGAAAGTTTGTCTCCTTTTTTATTTGCTATGTTTATAAATCATTTAGAAAATGAATTTATATTGAATGGTTTTGATGGTATAAAAATTTAGTTTTTAAAACTCTATTTAGTTGCATACGCTGATGATATCACATTTTTTCTGAATCTCCTGAAGAGTTATTACACGGAATACACATGCTAAAAGTGTATTGTAACATATGCAAATTGAAACAGAATCTTAATAAAACTCAGGTCATGATACCTTAAAAAAACCAGCAGAATGTGGCTAGTGACGTAATATTTTATTATGATGGTGGATTAACAGAGATAGGGAATAGGTGTTTGTGTTTGGCATTGTTTTTACATCGGGGGCTCCTTTTATGATGCAGAGAAAGCTCTGGCTAGTCAAGCTGAATTTATAATCTATAAATCTATATTCAAAATGGAAAAAATACTTACAACAGTTTGTTAATTTATCGCCCAATTATATCTGTGATTTATTAGATAAATTGGTAACGCCTGTGCTTAGCTATGATATCGAGATATGGAGCTTTCATTTGGCTGAACTTGCACACCTTAAATTTTGTAAAAGTTTATTACATGTGAATCGTACTGCACAAAATATTAACTTTGTTATTGGTAAACTTGGTCGTTTTCCATTAAAAATAACAAGATATTGCAGAATAATAAAATATTGGCTAAGGATAGTATGCGATTCAACAAACGATCTTGTTAGATTACTAGATTACCAAGGTCTAGGCATAGTTTATATTTCGTTTAGCATTAACAAAATTTAGAGTCTCTTCCCATCGTTTGAGTGTTGTATTCTATATGCTATCGTGCATGCAATGGTTGTCGGGTCTTAGAGGACGAGTAGCATACCCTAGTTGAGTGTACCTTATATTCTAACATAAGATATATGTATTTTAAGAGAAGGCATAAGCATCACCCAAATGCAAATAGACCAAAGTTTCTGGAACTAATATCGTCGACGAACAAGAGTTTATAAAAACATTTATGTAAATTTAATCAATTGTTCCACTATAAAGATCCCTTTTTATGCAATATATATGTTACAAAGACATTTGAGCTTATTGCTGAATAACGAAGACAGAAACGATGACTACAATGTGTGCTTGAGGTAAAGTCAGTAATACGAAAAGAAATCAATATAATTTTGAATGGATATTATCGATATCATTTTCATTTTATTCATTAAATATTAATTCCTATCACTCATTCAGACAGATACGATGACTACGATGTGTGCTTGAGGTAAAGTCATTAATACGAAAAGAAATCAATATAATTTTGAATGGATATTATCGATATCATTTTCATTTTATTCACTGAATATTGATTCCTATCATTCATTACCATATATGTATTACTATTATTCATTATCGTGTTATTTTACCTTTTTAAATCTGAAATTGATTTTCTTCTTATCTTACACACTACTCAAAACTTCCTGTATTTCGTGTTACACGTACGTTTGTACTTGGTTTAAAGGAGAGTGAAACAATCTTTTCTTAATGCAGATAATCATAACGATATGTTCATAAGCATGTATTGTGCAATTTTAGTCAGTTACCGCCTTCAGGAATAAAAATGCCTATGCATATATATTTGATGGAACAAATTTTAGATACTACACTATTTTTCATAATTATTGGATCGTTCTTTTCCCCTAAGTAATCAAGAGTGGTTTGGTTTATTCTGGATTAAATCACACTTATCAGTCTATTATTGTACTTTAGAAAGATCGTTATTAATAAAGTGAACATGTTTGGTTTATTACAATAGGCGCATGTATGTCAAGATGTTGTCGGCTAATATTTCGATTTTACTATTTATGTCCATTTATGAGTATCATTCATATAGATAAGGAATGATGGCGAGCCTAAAATCAAACTTCGTGGTTTCCATTCTATGGCTTACACTTGATTTTTCGTTTATATTCAAGTTATAAACTCAATTACTTCTTTAAAAAATATGTTGTTTTTAGTTTATAAATCAGATTATTATACCACAAAACATTAATACCTTACTGATATCACAAAACCTTACGATGAAGTATTTAACGACAATAAAGAACGTTTCTTGTATCACTAAAATTAGCTACCAATTGGTTACTAGCCGAATCACCAAAAACAAGAGTAAGTCCCGATTAACAAGAAGTAAATAAAAATTGTTGGAAATTCAAAACCTAATAAAATAAATAAAACAAAAATAAAAGTTCTTTAGCAGAAGAGAATAGATAAGGTAAAAGACATATATAGTACGGTAATATGACACTTCAATACTATATACTAATACAACAAACAGTACATTAATACATGTAATTTGAAATGTAGCATTGTGTTCGAAAAGAGTTCTCATTTACGATTATCATACGGCTTTTTCTACAATGTTTTGGAACCTTCATGGATTAATGTAGAATATTTTCAGGAAAATGAAAATTTAACATTTTTAAGGTAGGAGAGGAAGTTGGGCCGTTTAATTACCTGTTGGTTCATTGAAAGAATAATAAGCAATTAGAAACGCAAAATACATACAATTTACAAACGTTGTTATCTGTATGTACAAGTATGCAATGTGACTGAAACAATTATAAAATTAACAGACATATGTCTGTTTTAACACTTGCATCAATAATTTCTTCCATAGTGTATGGTAAGGAAATGGAGGATGTGATACAATGTAATGTATATTTGGTTCACTTGGTTCACGGAAAAGCAACTAAATAATGTATGTTATAAACTAGGAAGGTAAAATTATAAAAGAAATGTTAAGCAATAATGATAAATGGTTATAACGGTAAAACATCCTTTTAATAAAGAAAAAATAAATAAGGATTACATATTGGAGGGATGAATATGATAATAAAAATGAGTTCGTCCGCCCATACGTTAAGATCACAACGTTTATGATGAGCTAGTTATGAATAACGTTTGGTTACACTAAAGGTTATTTTCATCAAATGAAAGCTTAACTAGTCTTCACCAGAGCGCTATTATGTTGTTTGTATAGCAATAGGGATTCATGTTTAGTTGTAATACATTCTACTCTTTGATTTTTTTAACGATGGGATTGAATCTGAATTAAGTCAATACGTTCTGTCTTCCGTGATGTCCTTAAGTCATACTAATATTCCAACCCATGTTTTACAATGACACGATTTGTTCTTGACTCTTTTCTTAAGAAAGAGCTCTGAGTTTTCTAGAGAGGTAAACTTAAATAGAAGGGAACATATACACTTATAGTATAACTATTATGTTTCTATGACACGATTTGTGCTAGATATATTGTGACTCTTTTCTAAAGAAAAGAGCTGTCTGGAAAGGTAAGCGAAAATAGAAGGGTACATAATATACACTTATGATATAACTATTACAGTTACCACTTGTGACATCGACTTAAACACCCTTACCTATTGAACAAGATCAATCGAAACACAAACCATGTGTGGTACATTGTACAAAATTATGTATCATGTCATCATAGGATTGTTTTTATCATTTCATAAACAAGAAGTCACAACCAAATTTTGTTGAATTTATCAAAAAACAATACAGCTCATTTCTAATTTCGCGTAAGTTGTCGCATGGGATCATACTTATATTGCAAAAGAGCAATCGGGCATTATTTTGAGCACTACTCTTTGTTTATGTTACTGTCACGCTTTATCTATAAAATTATCAAAGTTCTGTCGCAAAATGTATTATCAAGTTCCCTTGCTTATAAGTCCTAGACTTAACACATTAACTCGTCTGTTAACGAAGGCGTCATCTCCTCGCATGTTTGAATGCAATACTCATTTTTTCTAAGTCAGATCGAGGCCATCATAACGCCAAAGACTTTGATATTTTGTCATTTGAATATACTTTTAACAATCTTCTTGTACTTCGTACTTCTTGCGACAAACGTGACTGAATTTGTAACTGAATTTACCAACTCCATAAAATACATCATTCCTATGCAAAAATCCATTAGCACAAATTCTATTCTTGTCTTCGAGATGTCGGTAAATAACAAGCTGAGAATTCTTCCTGGAATGTATAAACAAACAGTAATCAATGCAATCATTAGCATGGTGACAGTAACCCTCGTTTGGAGAATCATTTTCTGGGCACGAAACGGTCGTATCAGCAGACGTTGAATAGGGGGATATTTGCTGCCTGAAGTCCATGCTCCTCGTGATTTTCTCAATGTAACTTGTGTATCGGTTGAGGTGCCGGCAGAACTGCTAGCAGAACACGATACGTCGATAGTATTTGACAATTGAGGTGGATTGACCAAGGATCCTCCGTTGGTTTTTTCAGTGTTAAGATATGAATTGTTAGAAATGGTCGATATTTTTACCCATTCGGGCTCTCCGGTAGAAACATTGTAAGATATATTTGCTACCTTCCTTTTGGTATTTACGCGTTGCCGTAACATCACCACAACCATAACACTAGCCGTACATATAATAACAAGCGGCAGGATTTCAAACACCAAAACAAATAATGCGTTTGTCTGTGCAGCAGACGTATGGCTCGACATGACAACAACAGCCGCAGTTATTGATGTGTCGTTTTTGTCGATATATGTTGAAATGTGTAATATTCTCGGTATTCCAAGTAACACTATAAGTACAATACTGGTTATCATCATGACCACCACGCGTCCTTTTGTCCAAATTTGATGAAGATTTAATTTATAACGAAGAGCAACAAATCGTTCAATAGACATGATTGCCAGTAAAGCTTTAGAAAAGTATAGTGGTAATGGATATACGTACCAATACAATACAGGCATCATGATTGGGTACATCCTGTCTAAAGCATCCCTGTCCAAAAACATAATGGCACGCGTAACTAATCCGAAAATGGAAAAAATTGCTTGTATCAAATCTGATGCTGTCAGGACGAAGAAAGTTATCGTGGTAGTGTCCCATTTACCTGCTATGCTCATGGCGTACATTAATACCACGTTTGCTACTATGCTCAAAAATGCCGTCGGAGGTACTAATCCAAAATGCAGCGCTTTCCAGCAAAGAAGAATAGTTTTAGATGACGCCATTCTGTTAAAGATATGAATTAACGAGACAGTGATGATTAACGTGGGTTTCTTTTCGCAATAACTCACATTTCTATTGCAAATACGATTGTGTATATGGTTTTCAGCATTTTTTGCAATGCAAACGTATCGATCGAGGTCAATACCCGTTAATCTACAGTCCACGAATTGGCATCAAATGTCATTTGCTGATACTTGTATCCTTCATTTGAGACTATGAATCTGGCTCGTTCCCCCGAGTCATTAATTATGCGATGGTCTTGTATTAACGCTATCGATAATGAAACATTTCTATCCTTTGGCATTTATGTAGCCATAGCTTTCAAGTAACCCGATTCTTACAAATGTCTAAACCAATCAAATTTCTCGATTCTTACATCCTCCTCGTTTTGCTGCGGTGAGAATGAAATGTGTCCTGTTTGCCCATGTTCTCCGGAGTCTTGTTGAAGCCTACCAACGCATATCAGATATTTAAAGAAGCTTTGGCTTTAAACTATAGTGAAGCTTAGGTCACCTTGCAACGTATTCTCTTCTTCTTTTTTTATAGATTTTATGCTTTTGAAAATTACTGATTTTGTTTTAACTCTTTGCTCTCAAGAGATTATTGTTGTTAGGGTAAGCATTTTTTAATTTTGCAAATGAAAATATTTGCGAGAAAGTCTGACATTAGCAGTGCTAAAATATATATTTCATGCAGTTTTAGCTCAATTCAAATACAGAATCAAGTATTATCCGAGGATGTAGTGTTCACATTTTGGGCATATATCTCTTTATTTTAGACAAATTTAATATGAGAAGTCAACTTGCATACTAGTACGGTGTTTATTGTGGATAGGTTCACGCTATATAACAAAGGTATAAATTATATTTTGGATACAATTAATAAACAAGAGGTTCGGGCGCCTGAATAGCTTATCTGCTTATCTGCTCTCATTTTACCTACATTACATTCTATATTCGATATAGTGCATACATATGTACATACGTATTAATTATAATTGCATTTACATACAAGAAGAAAGTTGTTGTCAATAAATCTTAAACATTAACACCATACAAAGGCATTTCAAATCGATTGTTATTTTAATTTTATTTATTTTTTTATTTATTTTTTGTATTGAATAATTTGTTTAGAGCGCACATGTTTTCTAGGCTATATAAACAACGATTCTACGATTAAAGATTTTTTGGATTTTCAATTAATTGGAAATACAAATACGGCTTCACGTGCCGAATGGAGGGGTATCTGAAGTGGATTGATAGCACATGGCCAAAAATCACGTAAGTAAATGAAAATGTCTAAACATTTTCTTCAGGTTGGTAAGTTATGGATTGTAAAATGATTCATGTAGCACAGCAAAAACGTGTTTTTAAAAATCACTTTTTGGTTGTGCTACATGAATCTTTTCACAATAAAATAAAAACTATTGATAGAACATTGTCTATAAACAAGTTCAAATTAAGAAATAATCAACATGTATATATATATATAGAGGTTACACAACAAGTGGTTGTTGAATATGGTATTTATTTCACTCGAGTTAGTTAATTTTCAAAAGTTACAAAAGACACGAGTTTTAGCGAGTGTCTTTCTGTAACTTTTGAAAATTAACTAACGAGATGGAAATAAATACCATACTCAACAACCACGAGTCGTGTGATCTGTTTCTACCACAATCTCATGATCAGTCGGAAATAACATACACACACGTGTTTGTTGACAAGGCTGGCGTAGTGATATGACCCATATGTAAAAAGTCACTCATTAATATTCAAAAATGACTTTTTTTTTACAAATTTAATCATTGTCAAAATTAATGTTTCGGCAACAACGTCATGAAAAAATAAAATATATGAACGACTTTAAATATTGAGAGCAGAGGTATTGCATTAATTTATATAAATTAACCACGGACTATATGCGCGTAAGCATATCGTACGAAGTCTGCCTCCCGCCAAGTGTTGAACTCACCGTAACTCACCGTTGTATCTGTATACGAACTTATCGCTGTCAATATCCAAAACCATAGGCCTACGTTTCTTCGTGACGGTTCTATGGTTGACGTTTATAGTGAAAGTTCAGCCATAGTCAGACCGTCTAAATAGCGATAACGGGACGTTGGGAGAACGAAATATTTCCCGACACTGTGACAGATCTTGTTTTGGTTTCACGACCTGGACACGCGACGGTGTGACGTCGAAACGATATCGAGCGTCTGTAGCAATTTTGCCTGAAATTAGCGATCAAATCTTTAAGTATCATCTTTTAATATTGCCACGTGTGGTATATAACTCATATTTATCCAACACTCTGCGTGTTTATACAATGATCTGAGAGTGGAATAACACAGCGTATTGTGGTAGAAATATATATAGCAGATATCTAAGATTTGAAAAACGATATTTTAACTTTTTGTCGTAAAATAAGATTAGTTGAAAAATACAGTGGTACACAGGACAATGATGACCCACCATTAGTCAAAAATAAGTCGAAATGGAATTCGCCAAATACATGGAGTGTTTTGGATAAGTAGAAGATTATGAATTGAAAAAGACAACCTAAAAACGTTTACTATGAACATCCAAATTTGATATGAATGCCACGAATGTTGTCACTGGTGTAAAAAAAAAAATGAATTTCAAGACTACGTTTTTGCAAATGGTTCCAAAATAGTATTTTGGTCAGAAATGTAATTTACTCTGTAATATGTAAAAAAAAAATGGTGAATCTTATATCGGACAAACCGGATGTAAATTGAGACTACGAATGAATGTAAAAAGACAACCAATGAAGGACAATGAACTAAGATTTTTAAAAGTTAACAAGCATATGCATCAATGTTCTATAGATGATTTTTATGTGTTACCTATTTACAAACGGAATACCGACAATGTAGTTGCAAGAGAATTTAAAGAATAAATGTATATAAAACACCTCAAACCCAGCTTGAATGCACAATGATTTTTACAATGTTTTGTATGTAGATGTTTTCTTTGTCCTTGTATTGTTTGTGATTGTCACAGTGATTGTTTAATGATGACGTAACTAAAATCGTTGACCATGCAAATATTGATAACGTCATGTGACCAACGGTGATAAATACACATCAAATCCGCCCGAAGAAACCCCAGAAGGCAGAAAGGCCTAGCGATAGATTTGACGGATTTACTATTTCATTCTATACATGTATTTTCCTTCGCAAGGACTTGTTTATTTAAATCAAATTAATTAGATTAAATTCCATGTGAAGTAAGTAAGCATAATACACTAACATAAGTTGATTAAGCAAGGGACATTATAATGTTGTCCTTTTGAAGTAAACCTGAAGAGGCATGTGAAGGGTGAAAGCAGAATTTTTTGTAGTCGGTCGTTAGATATTATTTTTTCTTTATGCGTGTGTGCGTGTTTTATGGGATAATATATCACAAGAGTGAGAAACAAAATCGGAAAAAGATGAACGCTATACATTACCGGTGATTACATCTTTCAAAATGGTAATAGATACAGCATTTCAAAAAGGATAAGCGTTGCATGATACAGCTGCTGCGTCCTTTTCGGACTCACCAGTGATGCCAGGGGGCAAAAAAACAGGTTCGTCAAACGAAGGTTGCTTGCATACAGCGTTGCTTATTTGTCCAACATTATCAATCCCGAGTTTTCCCCCATAATACACTAACATAAGTTGATTATATCTTTTCTACCTAGTAAAATATAATGGAAGTCTTTTTCGAGTCTACTTCAGTGTTCATACGCTTATAATAAGCAAGGGAACAAAGATAATCTATTTGCATAAAGTAGGCTGTTCTTTTATGTGTGACAATATTCGTCATGTGACGCTTGTTTGTCTTTATTTCACAACAAGCTGTGCGTTTTATCATTTCTGACTTTGTGTGCAGTTGTCCTATTTCGTTTATTTAACCTGTATATTTTGGGAAAAGTTTTTGATTTTCAGTTGCCATCAGGTCGATAGACGACAAACAACCAACACTCACGTCGTACTTTATATCAAATGTTTATTTCAATCACTTAAAACCACCAATCTATCGACATAGCTAGTTAACACATGCAATCAACATTCGACGGTGTACAAACTTTTTTTCAAGTCACCTTCGCGGTGAGTCAGGCGAAACATTCTGACTGTGAACTTAACAGGTTTAAAGTAGACCTAGAGAAACGTTTTGTCATAAACAAACTTCATTTATTTTGACAACAATTATAAAACAAGCTATTTCAACTTATATTAATCACTCTTGTTGGCCCGGATGTTTGCGCGTGGTTTTTTTCTTTTTGAGTGAGAAAACCGGAGTACCCGGTTTGTTATCCGCAAACAAATTCTGAAATACATACATAATGAAATGCTTGTACTCGCATTCGTCAAAGGTAACAAGTACTCCGGCACGTTTGTTTACATTTGCATGGACGGCTTTTGTAACACACAAACACTTCAGTAGCTCATTTTGTCATTATGACAAAGCATCCATTGTGCTGCAAAGGGACTGTAGTATCTGTTAAGTTTTTCCCCCTCTACATGAGAGTGTCATTGACCATTTTCAGAGTCTGTATGTTTGTTCAGTGCCGTCAACAGTTGACCCCAGAACCTTCTTTGGCTTGTCCTGTCACATGACCATGTACAACAATTGACCATGCTTAGCAGGGCCCGCATGGACGGCGATATATTGATACTGTCCATATCCTCCAATAGTATAATGCTTAAGACACCAGGTCCTTCCCGAATGGCCTTCGTCTGTGTCAGGGCTAATTGGTAATCGCACCATTCACAGTCCAATAATGACCGTGATAGTATAACAACGATGTTTTTGCTTAGCTCAAATTTGTTAGTAATGTTTTCAACAATCAGCGCACCAGGTTCAAAATCCCTAGCCGGAATACACAATCGACAGTGTGATTTGATCTCTAATTCGGGTATAAGTCGGTTCTTAATGAAGGAATGGTCGCCATCGCTGTAGATAACATACGCATCGTATTTGAAGTCGAAGTCATGTACAAGTCTTTGGTATCCAAGTTGGTGCAAACCGGTAACGTGTAGCCAGTAGCGCAGGTGAAACCTATATCTGAAACTTATCGATACCATCAAAACCAGGAATATGAATGTTACCGAAATGCCTATGCATGCATCTTGCAGAGTTTTGCCTATGTCAGCGCACATTTCATCTGTAGGATTGTAATCCTTCAACAACACATTGTTCAAGTCTGGGGGTGATCTACAAATGTATCGATTTGGATAATTGACGATTTTAGTATGTTTAGTCGATTTCATCCAATCAAGAAACCATTTGAGATCACATGAACACGAGAATGGATTATTTGTTAGGCAGAGTTTGTTGAGGGAATTCAGAAAATGTTGTGGAAAAGATGTTTTATTTACAAGTTTTATGTTGTTTCCATCAAGGTACAGGTTTCTTATTGACGTGACATTACCAAACACATTCGGATCGTCGTTCCAGCCGCTTATATAATTACCGATGAGAACCAATTTATTCAGTTTAGGCATGAGTTGGAAGACGTTTCTCGGGAGTGCCTTGAGGGATGTGCTTTGCAGTATGAGCGTTAGCAATTTCTTCAATGGCGAAAAAAGATATCGAAGAGCTTTTGAATTTGACGGCAATACATTATCAGTCAAGTCAAGGAACAAGTTCGGCACTAAAGCTAAACATGCGTAAATTCGAATTGTTTTGTCTGTCAAATCTGAAGCGGTTGGCTCCAAATGACAGTCGCTGAAGACTAGATGAGTTAAATGCACTAAGTTCGATTCTATTAATATGAACACTGTTCGAGTTCATTTTGAGACTGCGAAGACGTGGCAAATCTGCAAAGGTATTGTTTTTAAGTTCTCTAACGGAAATTTCATCAAGTTTCAGAGTGCGCAGGTTCCTTAGACACGAAAATGATGATTGGTTTAAAGAGTAAACAGGATTGGATGTGAGGTCGAGAGTCGTGTAATTACCTGTTTTTGTTCCCAAAGGCCCACAAAAAGACGGAATATGAAGCAAGTGATTGAAACCTATGTTGACCGTCAGGATATTTGTAGATTCAAATCCGGTAGTGTTGAATTCCGTTAAGTCGTTTCTAGATAAATCTAGTTGTTCTAGAGAATGAACATCTGAGAAGAAAGATGCACTTACATATTTGATATTATTATTTTTCAACGAAATCTTCTTTAAAAGAGAATCCTGAAGTCCTGCGAACATGAATACTGGTATCGAATTCCAGCCGTTGGACTCCAAATTTATTTCATGAAGATTTAGGGTTTGGTTTAAGAAAGCAGGCACAACATCTGGGTTTAGCTTTCTATTTGAATCAAACGATAAATGTGTAAGGTTTAGGAAAGCACTGAAGGCGTCTGGTTCAACGTTGACCGTGTTGGTGTCGACAAAGTCTAGTGATGCTATTGTATTCTGGCTTAAATTAAACAGTAGAACATCGGATACCGTTGTGAAATTTGTCCCTGCAAAAAGCACGTGTTTAACATAGTGTGGTAGTTTCGGAATCGTTTGCAATCCACCACATTTTGCTGACTTTTGACGGAACCTGCATTTACATTTTGGTGGACAAGGAACACCCGTTTTGCTGTCACAGATTAATGCACTGAGTAGTAATGCAAGGGTGGTAGCCCATATCTTCTTATTCGTCATGGTGACTGTAAAACAAATAAATAAACAACCATTATTATTTAACCACTGACATTATAATGTATATATTTTGCGTGATACTCAAAATCAAATAGCTATCAGAGATCGTTTCTTTAATAATAACACTACTTTAATGCCCTTACACAATTAATTATGGAATATATTATTTACATATGTAGCTGTTTCGTTTTCAGCCATACTCGCAAATACGTCCTCTGAAGAACTATATTGCCAAAAACAGGAATCGGTATCAGTCGTGGTGTAAAGTACCTAAGGCAATTAATCGCGTTGTCAACAGTCAGCGTGTGTATCGATATATCAGTAGTCTATATCGAATCAAACTTTAAGTCATCACGAGGATGAGGGGCCGCGGTTGCCAAGTGGTTAAGGCGTCTGACATTCTGCTACCACTAGCCATCCACCACTGGGTCGCAGGTTAGAGGCCTACATGGGGCAGTCGCCAGGTACTGGCCGTAGGTCGGTGGTCTTTCTCCGGGAACTCCGGCTTTCCTCCACCACCACAACCTGGCACGTCCATAACCGACCATAGCTGTTAATAGGGCGTTAAACACAAACAAACTATTCCAAACCAGGAGAATGCTCACTTATATTATCACTCCACTTTTTTCACATCTGGATTTGAATTTTGTTTTTATCCATTGAAGCACACATTCCTAATATTATCATAAGAATTTATTTCAATACATTCATCACAGTTAACTAAGCGTTATGGTCCAACTATCTATACACAATCCACCCACCTGGCATTATTATCAACAGTTTCAGAAACATTCATGTAAAAAACAATCCGGGAATCAAATAACGACACGTTGACGTAATTTGTCCGTATACAACCATGAGTGATTCATAATTACTACGGATCCAATCCCATTGTTCGTACTATATCCAAGCTAGACAGTTAAAACGCTACAGGAAATGACGGTTTAACAACATTTAGAGACCTTTCACGAAACAATGGTTGAAATTTAAGGCAAAAGAAGTATATACGATCTGAAATAAGATAACACCTGGTTTTATTTTTGACTTCGTAAAGAAAAATCAGGTTTTATATTCTTTCAGTAAACAAATCACCATCGATGTGCAACGAGTTAAATCCACAAGGTATGGAAAGATGTCTTTCGTATGATTTGATACGTGCAAAAAATCTTACACAATGAATGCTTTTTAGTTTTCATCTTATTCTTGGGTCGGGTTTTTTTTTGTGGGGGGGGGACCTTCTTGGTTGTTTGTGGTTTTTTTTTTAATTTTTTTTTGCTCTGAACTTATGATAAAAAAGCATCTACTCCTTTTATTTTATTTTTTTTGACACGTTCGCATGTATATCATGCATTTCGTCTTCGTCTTTTAATCATTTGTGTAGTTTGTGATTTTAACTTCCTTATGCCACATCGCTCATTACGTTTTGTTCCATCTTGTAGACCGGCTCATGTTTGTTTGTGCATATTTTTTTTAATTTTATATTTCTTGTCAATTTGCTAGCTTTGAAATCATATATTATGCCAACTTTTCTTTGCGATAGATTTGCTGATTGTTCTTTGATATAAACATGTATTGTTAAAATATACATGCTAAATGATATATGATGTAACTGTATATGTTTTATCTTTTTACTTTGTTTACCGTTACAATAGTTCTGGAGTTAGTATTACATGTTACCACTGATTTACGACGTTTGATAAAGGATATTGTATCTTATACATCTTTACTTCCATCAAGATATGGAAATGTTGTTTACAAACTGCATGAGTGAACAATATTTCCCCGTTTACTTCTCTGTCACTTTACGCCAAGTGTGTAAATGATAGATCCAACTTCCTGTGGTTTTATCTTATCTGTTAGTTACTTCCGTGTCGCTAGAGACAAGTTCAGTTTTAATTTCCCGTTCTCCCTCCTTACGGTATTTTTTTTTTTTAAACATTTGACATCAATAAACACACATTTTCTGAAGTTGTCTTGTTTCAAGTTTTATATATATACATGCTTATAAAGAGAGAAAAAATAAGATCTAACGACCAACTTCAGAACTAAGAGCTTTCACTCGTCAACAGGGCTCTTCGGGTTACTTGCAGAACGACAACATCGTGACGTTGTGCAATAACATGTCTTTATTTATCATAGTATAGGTTATTTGCTATAGAGAGATATAATCCTTTAACTATTTTTGTACCATGGTGTCGTTTTCTTAGTTACAGAATTCTATGAAAGCATTGGGATATGATTATCACCCTTTTGTCACGAGACACCCGTGATAGACAGGCCTCCTTGTTCAAATCCCGATAACCATAGCGGTTCGTTATCGCAACTATTGGTTGTGTTTTTTAAGAAATACCTGATAACGGATATGTATCTCCTTTTGTCTTCAGACAATCAACCTGAGCGATCCTCCATTTTGTTTGAATTATTTGGAGAGTTTTCGTTCATAATGCTTATTTGAAATTATACGCCCCGTTTGCACTAAGTTGAGTAAGTATTTGCTAAGCGTTAAGGGAAATTTTAAATAACAATAAAACAAACAAAAAGATGTTAATCGAATATCTTTTCATTGTTGCATATTTGTTGAGACATATCAGATTTATGTGTTTCGGAGATACATTTCCCTTTAAAAGCCTTTGTTTCTTACTGACAACAATTCGAAAGGGCCGGTTTCCAAAACGGCCCCTTCTCTGATTCAAATTTCCTGTTGGTGGTGCATTGCCCATGCCGTTGTGGTCACAAATCTATAAAGTATAAAGATTTAGGTCACTTGGTTTGTTTTTTATGGCTCCTCAAAGTTGTACCTTTCAGAAGCTGTCTAAGTGTTGATAAAATGTGCATGTTATGTAAAATATTAATGAAAATCTAATCAAATGATGGTCACCGTAAAGAATACATTCATGGCATGATTGTGACAAAAAATCATGTTTCCATCGCGCCATTTGGCTGTTTTATGGAAGAAACAATCTCAAAAATGCCATTTTCGATGATAACATTTTAGACACAAAAACTGTGTTTTTTAGAGAATACACCCTTTTATGGGCGTTGGATNAACAACTACTGGTTAAGGCTAAAAGCCGTTCAGCAACCGGGGCAAAGCTTTCCATATTTGTAACCACAGAAACGAAATCATGTATGAGTAAAACACTGTGCATAAGCCTTCAATTGTTTGGTGTAGAGCACGCAATGTTTCAAATGCCGTCCATTGTTTACCTGACCCGTCCATTGTTTACCTGACCCGTCCATTGTTTAACTGACCCGTCCATTGTTTACCTGACCCGTCCATTGTTTTCCTGACCCGTCCATTGTTTACCTGACCCGTCCATTGTTTACCTGACCTGTCGATTGTTTTCCTGACCCGTCCATTGTTTTCCCAAGCCATCCATTGTTTTTCTGACCCGTCCATTGTTTACTTGACCCGTCCGTTGTTTTCCTGACCCGTCCAAAATTTTCCTTTCCCGTCCATTATTTACCCGACCCGTCCATTGTTTTCCTGACCCGTCCAATGTTTACAGGACCCGTCCATACTTTACCTTACCCGTCCATTGTTTACCTGAACCGTCCATTGTTTTTCTGACCCGTCCATTGTTTACTTGACCCGTCCGTTGTTTTCCTGACCCGTCCATAATTTTCCTTACCCGTCCATTATTATGCTGACCCGTTCATTGTTTTTCTGACCCGTCCAATGTTTACCTGACCCGTCCATAGTTTACCTTACCCGTCCATAGTTTACCTTAACCGTCCATTGTTTACCTGAACCGTCCATTGTTTTCCTGACCCGTCCAATGTTTACCTTACCCGTCCATTGTTTACCTGACCTGTCCATTGTTTACCTGAACCGTCCATTGTTTTTCTGACCCGTCCAATGTTTACCTTACCCGTCCATTGTTTACCTCACCCGTCCATTGTTTACCTGACCCGTCCGTTGTTTACCTGACCCGTCCGTTGTTTACCTGACCCGTCCATTGTTCACCTGACCCGTCCATTGTTTTCCTTACCCGTCCATTATTATGCTGACCCGTTCATTGTTTTTCTGACCCGTCCATAGTTTACCTTACCCGTCCATAGTTTACCTTACCCGTCCATTGTTTACCTGAACCGTCCATTGTTTAACTGACCCGTCCATTGTTCACCTGACCCGTCCATTGTTTAACTGACCCGTCCATTGCTTACCTGACCCGTCCATTGTTTTCCTGACCCGTCCATTGTTTAACTGACCTGTCCATTGCTTACCTGACCCGTCCATAGTTTTCCTGACCCGTCCATTGTTTACCATTTTAACTTACATGTTATTGTAGAGAACAGATCATTACGGTACATACTCGTGTTATTATTAATCGTACAAATAAATATAAGAAGTTTTAGCAACGATATCGATTTAAAATACTGTAAGTTGATAAGGCAATCAAAACCAGACAATTGAGCTGCCGATATGTGAGCCTTCCATAATGACATTCTTATCATGCAGGAAGTAAATTTCACAAGTATTTATTAAGTCAACGACCTGTTTTCCCCCACACTTAGCTAGTATTATAAAAGAGAGATATACAATGCAAAATAGTAAAGTAAACAACCCATCATTTGTTGACCAAATGCCTCTTATTCGTAAATTCGTCTACGTTTGTATTTAGAGGGCAGTAACGAGTATGCATTTACCCACAAAAGTGTCAGTCAATTTCAACAAAAAAAAATTACAAACATTATACATTCTGAAACAGAAGATCCTGATGTATTTAGAATATATTCTTACAGTATAGCAACAGTGAGAAATTTCACAACTTACCTCAAACAATCCGCGTAACAGACAGTGAAGAGGCGTCTGCTGTAGGGATTACCGGATAAGTAATGAAATAGGGTGTCGTGTGTACGCGCTATTCATCACATACAATCGCGTTGTGCTGTCGTTTAATTCCTTATCTTGTTTCTGTAGGGTTTTACGTCCTGGATGTTTTTGTGACTAGTCACAATGTGCAAGTAATATACTAGATCAGCGTTATCTAGTGAATGTTATGCGTTAAAGGGTATGTTGGACTTATGAGCACAAATGTCAAATCTAACAGAAACTCCGAACATAAACTTTTATTTTAATATATCCCTATCTGACATCAAACTGATAGCATGTATATTTGTACATCACAAATAACACTTGGAATAGACTTTCTTTACCTCCAAAGTTTTAGATTAGTGAACTTTTCTTCCACTTTCATAACAATGAAAATCGTTTCTATCTCCATGCATAATAATACATCGTAATTTTTAATTATTTCACAATGTTTAAACTCATTTCGCGAATAAAGATGAAAACTGATTTTTATGAAAATATAAAATATGGATGTCATACAGGGAAGTCGCGACCTTGCGGGTTGGAGAACCTCCATTGATACTTCGCGCTATTGTTTAAAACCACATATCTCTATAACTATATCGTCCATTTATGTGTAATTTTGATAAGATACGTTATACACATATTCAAAGTTGTATATATACGGACCCTGGAGTATGGGATTAGTGTGCCACTGCACGCGCCAATCATAATACACATATGGACTGTAGGGTTAAGGAACCTGTACAACGCCTTTGTGTTTCAAATGAAGTCATGTCCATGTTTCTGTGGATAATTTAGACCATAACACCCAGTTGCCATCAGTTAACTTTAACACATACCACATGACTACACTGTATGAGGTTAACAGCAGTTTGTCAATACCGGTGCAGAATCTGTAACCCTATAGCTATTAATACGCCTTTGATGCGTCAGGATCCAGAGCAACAGAATCTAATTGTTCTTTGCTTTTCAAAATCTCCATAGCTTCCTGGTGCATTTAATGATTGCTGCTGGATGAAGACGGGAGGAGATCCCTAAACTGACCAGCATATACATGACATCATAGATCATATCAAATTCTTCAACAGTGATTACATTTCTTCACTACATCATCCAGGAAGTCAAAAAAGTAGTTCCCTAAGTGGCAAAGATACATTTCATAACCGACAATCCCACAAGTACAATGTAACGGCTGTGGCGTCAAAAGATAAACTCGATATGACGTCACAACATGAAGTCATCCATCTAAGGATTGAACGGTTTATTCCGATAAGATCCCAAATCGGTTGCATACATGCATGCTTCATGGTAGAAATATATACAATTGCGTTCATACCAGCATGAACATTAAAAGATGTTGGTTAATTACACATTTTCATATTCTTAATTTCATAAAAAAGATGCCCAGAAGGGTCTATATCGCTCACCTGTTTGTTTTGTTACATGGAGTTGTTGGCCTAATATTGTGAAGTTAGATTGATTGGATATTAAGAAGTTATTAAGATATTGGAAGTTGAAGGTTTACAGTTACATGTATTTGACACCTGTGACCTTGAAAGTAAATCAAGGTCATTTTCATTCGCAAATTTAGTCGGACTCCATCATACGATGCTACGGGCAAAACATCATGACTCTAGGCCTTTCGAATCTTCAGAAGAAGTCGTTGGAATGTTTAGACCTACCGTTGTTTGACCCCTGTGACCTTGAAAGTAGGTCAAAGTAATTTTAATTTGCGAACTTTGTTGTGCGTTATCAAAAGAAGATACTGGACATATATCATGACTCTAGACCTTTCAGATCTTCATCAGAAGTCGTTTGAAGGCTTAGACCTATTCGACCCCTGTGACCTTGAAAGAGGGTCAAGGTCATTTTCATTCGCAAACTTTGTTGGGCTTATCATAGGATCGTACTGGCCATATATCATGACTCCAGACCTTTCGGATTTGCAGAAGTAGTCGTTTGAATATTTCGACCTATTTGACCCCTGTGACCTTGAAAGTTGGGCTTCATCATAGGAAGGTACTGGCAAAATATCATGACTTTGTGACTTTCAGATCTTCAGAAGAAGTCGTTAGAATGTTTTGACCTATTTAACCCCTCTGACCTTGAAAGTAGGTCAAGGTCATTTTTATTCGCAAACTTGTCGGGCTCCATCCCAGGATGTTAGTGGCCAAATAGCATGAATGTAGGACTTTCGGACCTTCAGAAGAAGTTGTTTATGACAGAAAGTTGACGGACGGACGCCGCACTATGGCATACAGGTGAGCTGAAAATGACTTTGGTCAAATTGTGTTTATAGCCCTATGACCTAAATTTCTTCTGATGGTGCTTATAGAGGAACTTAAAGTGGATATGTAATTAAATGGTACATTCCTGCATGAGTAGGAGGACACCTGGCCATGGAAACATTGTAACGGAGGAATAGAGCATTGAGTCAATGGCAGTCAGGCCATATACAACTACACCCATCGCACTATACACCCATAGCCTAGAAAATAACACAACACATCACACTTACTGTACAATAACGTCCCAATGATCGCTATATATAGGATAACTGCTTGTAGGATCAGACATCATCATTGCCTCACTATCCAGTACATAAACAGCTTTACTATTGTACGTCGTGTGCATTGGGTTACTTTCACGCTGGTTTTATTGTGGCGTTCTTTCTTCAAATTTATTCAGCAATGCACGAATTAATTTAAGTACACGTTAAGTATCCAATGTACAAAGCAGGAACACCATTAATGCTAATTCAGTCCGTTATTGAAGTAATTTAAGCCGCATTATATAATTTCCTCTTTTTTTAATGGGCGTTCGATTTGATGATTATTTAATTGTAAATTAGCCACCTAATGGTAAGCATCCATGAATTTGCTTGACATTGAATGCCTTACTTACTCTTGAGCATGCTTCAGTACACCATTAACAACTATTGCATACGTAAAAGTTAGGAACTGTAAGACGGTAAGTTCATTTGTACATGATTTTGTAGTTAATATTATTTGTACTACCTCAATTTTGTGTTGATAATTTACTGCAAACCAGTGCCTGCCATATTGGCCTGCTAATCTTTTAAGGTTTTTTTTCTTATAGTGAATTTAATACGACAGAATAAAACTGGCATTTGATGACATATAACAACACTCTAATCTTTAATGTATTATGGGCACGACAGTATGCACCTTAAAGGTCATACAAGGAAATAAAACAGGTTTTTAAAACTAAATGTGAGGCATTTGAGTAAGAAAAATGTCATGACAAAATGTAGATTCAAGATAAGTTTAATGAGGAAGTACATTGTGTACATTTGTAGGCACATGTAAGTAAATCTTGTTTGTGTACTTCTGTGTGGACTGGAAAGATTTCATATTTAGCAATCAGCAAACAAATAATTCCACCAACGTAAACTATTTACATTTGCTCTGCATCTTTCCATTGTAATGCATTGTGAAGATCAAGTGTTGTTATGAGACTATAAAAACATTTGCTTTTGAAACGTCATCAATCTCTATTGTGACGTCATCAATTTCATTGTCGTCAACACTTCGGTTGATTTGCTGGTCAAAAACTGTTTGAAATGACTAAATAAAGCATAACAACTCTATCAAAATGTATAAATATAAATGATGAATATTCTAACAAATATTGTTATGATCCTATATAACACACATTTCTATTCCCTACCAGGCTTTAACAAGTTTGTCATCACTGGCACTCTGATGAGCTTCTGACCACCTCGGCCATGAAAAAATATGCACTAACATTACATGATACCACAGTATCACATAACCTATATACTGGGTCAACGTTACTATGTACACTACCCAACATAAAAAGTCTTGCAAATAAATATACCTAAAACACCTGAATAACAGCCACCAAATTAAAATTATCATTTATTGCACATCAAGAAAGTAAATTAAATGTTGCACATGTCCATATATATATACTAGTGGTCAAGGCTAAAATTTACTGACACTAAGATGTCAGTTTTAAAATCACATAAAAATTTTAACATGAAACACAATCTAATTTCACCTGGTACACATACATACAAATCTACCTCTGTTAGATATGACCCCTATATGTCCGGCCTAGCTATCTCTCACATACACAGCATCCTATTTTAGAAAAACAAATGACCTCCAGATCAGATATGGAAGCGCCCGATATGTATTTTTCTGGAGTACAAAACTGGAAAATTATCCCCAAAATATTCCAAACTTATGTTAAAGAACAAAAGAACATATGCAGTACTGAGTGTTGGAAGGGAATCTGTGGGTATTACTGGCATAAAACCAAACCCCAACTCATTCACCCCTGGAGTTTAATAATGAACTATTCCAACTATTGAATTGGAAGAGTTCAAATGTGTCTTCAGGAGTGCACTTACATACTGACTGAACAACAATGTGGAAGCACATTGATGAAAATGACCATTATTTTCAACAGATTAATTTGTTTAGTGAGATGTGAAGTGTTATGACAAAAGCTACACGCTTGCTATACGCTGACATCGTCTGCTGAACTTTATATTGAACCATAAATCTTAGCTTTTAACAGACCAATTACTTCATGTCACCTGTGGTAAATTATGATAAAACCTGTGTAGCTGTATAAGTCTACTATTGCTATAAAAACATCCCATTTCTGTAAAATTACATGTATATAAATATACAACAAATAGATTCAGTGCTTGAAAATAAAATACATGACGATGTCGTTAATATCACAATATGATCGTAGTGCAGCTGCGCTTGAAAAATAAGAATATGACGATGTCGTCGATATCCAATATAATTGTAGTACAGCTCTCCAAGTGTTCATCACTTCAGGTTTGATTTTCACCTTCCTCGTCCACTTCCAACCTGTTATAGCGCTCCTTAAATGTACACAATACAGGAATACAGGCTACCATGGCTCCAATAACACACCAGTTCTCCCAGACCGTACCTATAGGTAACAAAAAACACAGATAAACTTACTTTATAGTCCGTTTGTCTGATGAAATCAATATCTGGTAATAACTATACATTGTATGTATTGTATTGGCTTATTCAGCTGAATTTCATGATTCCTAAATGTAGCTCATTTTATTACTGTTATCGAGTCATTCCAGACATCATAAATAGGACTTTGTTTTTCTTTATTTGAAGTTAATGAAAATATAAGGAGCTTAACACTTGTTTTCCTTTTGATTTGTCTTTTTAAACATTGTAAGCATGCACATATGTATTTCTTCATAAACCAGGGATAATTTTTCAAATGCATTTTTATTACTAGATAGGTGTATTTTTATCTTTTTTGAAAGCTCAACATGAGAAATTAAATAAGTGAGGTACATGTATCACTGGTAAAATTCTGTTGAATACTCAATGAGTACCTAATAGGTCCACAAACAAGCAGTTATTATCTAAAACACTTAGTTCCCACACTGTAGCCAGGTAACATAGGTTACTAAATCATCACGGGAACACAGTTTCCACTCTGTAGCTGCTACCGGCTGAGATCGCCATATCACCATTAAGGGACTGGAATATTCTACAGGTATCAGTTATCTTACCTTGTACAAGTGTATCAACGCTTTCTGCAGTATAAGGTATTCTTATCAACGGCATGATTTCTCATCCCAACACGATTCCTCACTCGGGAGTTTGGGGCAGGCATATTACCTGTTGTCATGAGTACGACCACTGTTTGTGAGTTTGGGTGATTGCGGTATATTTAGGCTTATTTATAAGTTTAGGAACCACTGTGCAGACACTAGTGGTATTCGATATAAAGTTTTCCGAATAGATTATAATCAGGGCCTCTCATTTGCTGAGACATGCCGAGCTATAATATTTTCTGTTCTGTTTTATGGACCGTAATAAAGGTTGTGTAATAGAATATTTGTATCGTGTTTTAGAAAATTGGGAAAAAGCCAACATCTGCAAAATGGCTGCTGCAGGCTGGCTTCCGATTAGTCAATTTTTTTGCATTGACCAATATCCCTAAAATTCTGTGTAAAGGTGTGCAATGTCACTACAAATACACATGCGTTGATTTTTTTTATTTGATGTGTTGATTCTCTCACAATTTGGGTGAACCGGATTGCGTTTGAATGTGTTTATAAGAAGATGCGCACGTGCATTGTATATCCACGTGTAGGTGTGCCGAAAGTGTCCTACACGCGTATGCGTTCCGGGTGTGTAGGAGATAACAAGAGTGATAAAACGTGTTATTGATACAGAAATACCACGCAATCGGGCAACATTATTACATTTTTCTCATCATAATGAATCAGTGAAGTTTATTGAAGACTTCTGCTGCTATTTCAAAAGTCATTGAATAAATAGATTGATAGATAAAACAATCAATAGATATTAGGCATGTTGTACATTGAACTACTAGTCATTTGGTATAATGTAAGCTCATCAATTACATGTACACTTAGGCAAGTTTTAAGACACCGCGGATGAAATCAATCAGACAATACCCCAATTGAGATAGAGAGCTGGGGTGAGAAATCGTGCCTGGTGAGAAAACGTGTCACCCATGTGCATATGTTTTGCACAATTTCTCATCCGAGTGAGAAATCGTGCAGGGGTGAGAAATCGTGTTTCGGACGCAGCAATTTTAGCACGATTTATTACCCGGGTGAGAAATCGCGTTGAGTGAGAGTTTGTGCCGAAACAACCCATATAGAGTTGAGATGAGGGATACTCAAGTGGTTACAATTGAATGACATCATGTCAACGATTCATTAACGAAACGTCAACAATGCACCGAGCCTGTAACGTTAACACTGCATTACAGATATATGGCAGGGTCAAGCACAGGTACTTAGCCTTGTCTGTCAATACACTTAATATTCATATTATAGGTGTAAGCTTGTGAAAACTGAGAGACGAGGCCAGTACTTGTGTATCAACAGGGAGAGAGAAAATAAATCATTCACCCTCTTGGAAGTGAGATAAGGGAATCCCAGCACTCCGGATATTAATCTTAAGTTGCCTAACACCCCTGACAAGCCTGGTGTTTGCCAGCTTAAGAATCTTACCCCCTGGCTGAGATTCCCCTATCTGACCTATAGAGGTTAAACATTTTGTTATTTCTACAATGCAGCTAGGTACCATATCATAACAGATATGTACTTACATGTACAATACACATCTACATTATACACATACAATATACATCTACATTATACACATACAATATACATCTACATTATACATATACAATATACATCTACATTAAACACATACAATACACATCTACATTATACACATATAATACCCATCTACATTATACACATAAAATACACATCTACATTATACACACAAAATACACATCTACATTATACATATGCAATACACATCTACATTATACACATACAATACACATCTACATTATACACACAAAATACACATCTACATTATACATATACAATACACATGTACATTATACACATACAATACACATCTACATTATACATATACAATATACATCTACATTATACACATATAATACACATCTACAGTATACACATAAAATACACATCTACATTATACACATACAATACATATCTACATTATACACATACAATACACATCTACATTATACATATACAATACACATGTACATTATACACATACAATACACATCTACATTAAACACATACAATACACACCTACATTAAACGCATACAATACACATCTACATTAAACACATACAATCCACATCTACATTAAACGCATACAATACACATCTACATTAAACACATACAATCCACATCTACATTAAACGCATACAATACACATCTACATTAAACACATACAATCCACATCTACATTAAACGCATACAATACACATCTACATTAAACACATACAATCCACATCTACATTAAACGCATACAATACACATCTACATTAAACACATACAATCCACATCTACATTAAACGCATACAATACACATCTACATTAAACACATACAATACACATCTACATTAAACGCATACAATACACATCTACATTAAACACATACAATCCACATCTACATTAAACGCATACAATACACATCTACATTAAACACATACAATCCACATCTACATTAAACGCATACAATACACATCTACATTAAACACATACAATCCACATCTACATTAAACGCATACAATACACATCTACATTAAACACATACAATCCACATCTACATTAAACGCATACAATACACATCTACATTAAACACATACAATACACATCTACATTATACACATAAAATACACATCTAGATTGTACACATACAATACACATCTACATTAAACACATACAATACACATCTACATTAAACACATATAGTACACATCTACATTATACACATACAATATACATCTACATTCACTATACACATAAAATATACATCTACATTATATACATACAATATACATCTACATTATACATATAATATACACATACAGTATACATCTTCATTATACATATAATATACACATACAGTATACATCTACATTATACACATACAAATATACTTACATTACACATTTATATTACATAAATCAACATGGTACAGTAGACACTTACCTATATTTGGAATCATCTGTACAAAGAGGAACAGCAAGCCGCCCAGATTGTTAATGGTGGTGAGCCAGAGGTTAGTGATGCCTTCGGCTACAGGGTAGGTGATCTCACATGTCATTTCATAGTACAGAGCCGGCGTGGAGGTGATGAGGACAGTGGACAGGATCACAGACACATACAGAGAAACTGTAACAGTATCAGTCTTATAGTCACATCATTTTATATATAACAATACATGTACAGTATATAGGTCTACTTCACTATGAACCTCCCTTCACAAAAGAGTTAGCATACCTGTTAAATGACCCGCATCTTGTGGGTCACACCCGCAAAATTAACCTATCACCCACGACCAACTTATGACCCGCTCGGGTGATACAAATCTCCTGCATTCCGTCAATATGACCCAGAATATCACCCGCCTCCGCACTCATATGAGTATCTCCCTATTTACGGAAGTGTTACATTTGTGTGTCTCGGAGGTTTAGCATTCGGGTATGGTTAAAGTCTGCAGACACAATTTGAAATTGTTTGACATTAATTAAACATTTGTGCCAAGTTGATCAAAGCCTGAATAGCAGAAATTATAACTTATATACAAATGTATTTTCAACAAGAGGCCCAATGGGCCTGCATCGCTCACCTGGTATTAATCTCACAATTGTAACCTTAAAAGTGGACTAAAATAAAGCTACAGGCAAAATGTCAAGTGTCTTGACTTCAAGTCATTCAGAAGAAGCTGTTAAACCATTTGACCCCTGTGACCTTAAAAAGTCAAACATGGACATTAAGTTGAACAAACTCCATAACCCTGCTTCCCAGAATGCAACTTGCCAATATCACCACCATATACCTTTCGTTTATTAAGATGCACTATGGACCAGATATGACCATGAAAGTATGTCAAGGTCATTCACATCAACAAGCAATAAACCTGTATGCTTTAGTTATTCAGAAGAAGTCATTTAAAGATTTCAACATACTTGATCCCAGTGTGACCTTGAATATGAGCAAAGGTCATTCATTTGAACAAACCTGGTAGCCCTTTATGCCAATATCCTTCTGGCCATATATCATCACCCTAGACCTTTTAGTTATACAGAAGTCGTTAAAAGGTTTTCAAGACAATTGACCTCTGTGACCATGAATATGAACAAAGGTCATTTATTTGAACAAACTTGGAAGCCCTTGATGCCAACATCCTTCTGGCCGAATATCATCACCCTGGATCTTTTGGTTAGATAAAAGAAGTAATTTAAAGGTTTTTAAGACAATTGACCCCTGTGACCTTGAATATGAGTGAAGGTCATTTGTTTGAACAAACTTGGTAGCCCTTTGTGCCAACATCCTTCTGGCCAAATTTCATCACCCTAGACCTTTTTGATATACAAAAGAAGTTGTTTAAAAGTTTTCAAGACAATTGACCCCTGTGACCTTGAATATGAGTGAAGGTCATTCATTTGAACAAACGTGGTAGCCCTTCATGCCAACCTTCGGGCCAGGTGAGCTAATAATAAAAATTGCAAGTACTACAAGAATATGACTATTATGACATTTTTCCAATATGATCACAGGTCTCCATTATATTGACCAGCTTGATCTGGCTAACTTGGTTTGGAATAATGTAATAGAAATAGGTGACAAACTAGAAAAAAAAATTATGTAATGATATAATTAGATCTGGCACCCCAAACTTTTTTTTGTCAATGAAAAATAGAACTTTTAAGCTATTACATTGTATTATTTTTTGGACCCACCCCTTAACACGGGGGTTCAGCCCCGCAATTTGTACAATTTTGAATCCATGCCTCCCATTAATGCTTCTGACCAAATATGATCGATATCCATGGCATAATTCTACAGAAAAAGTCGTTTATAGCAATAAAGTCAAATTGCCCCCTTTTGGCCCCGCCCCTCAGCCCCCTGGGGGGTCAGCCAAACCATTTGTACAATTTTGAATCCCCTCGGGGGCCAGACCTACGGTTTATACAAAATTGGTTCCCCTTCACCCAATGATGCTTCAGATTTTAAAGAATTTGCTATATTACCCCAATTAGGCCCCGCCCCTCAGCCCCCAGGGGGGCCAGACCCATTTATACAAAATTTGATCCCTTTCCCCTAAGAATGCTTCTGACCAAATTTGGTCAAAATCTGCTCAGCTGTTTATGACAAGTAGCGATTTTTAGGAAAAGTTGATGGACGCTGGTCGGCAGACGCTGGACGACGCGCCATGGCATAAGCTCACTTGCCCTTCAGGCAGGTGAGCTAAAAATATTGATATTAAAAAATGAAGTTGTCTGTAAAAGGATTCATAATTAGTCATTTTCAAATGGCAAGAAGCACATAGATATTTTTAAATAGTTCTCAAAAACCACATTTTGAACACCAATTTGAATTTATAAGGATTTTAACAACTTGGCCCTGCAAAATATTTTTTCTTTTCAATAAATTTAAATTGTTTATTTGATAAACTATGTGAAAAGCATTCTCGATATCCAGGGGTTATGCCCACTAATTACGCTCTCTGCAGTACAACTGAGATATGTCATATCAGTGTGCGCCACCTTGTTGAAGAGACAAGACTAGTTCGATCCATTGATGTACATCAAAAGAATCTCGCAGTCACGTAACAGTAACAAGAGGCCCAATGGGCCTGCGTCGCTCACCTGGTATTAATCTCACAATTGTAGTCTTAAAAGAGGACTAAAATAAAGCTACAGGCAAAATATCAGCGTCTTGACTTAAAAGTTTAAAGTAATTCAGAAAAAATGGGCAAAGGTCATTCATTTGAACAAACTTGGTAGCCCTTCATCCCAGCCTCTCGGTTATTCAGAAGAAGTCCTTTAAAGGTTTTAAACAAATTTGTCCCCTGTGACCTTGAATATAAATCAAGGTCATTTATTTGAACAAACTTGGTAGCCCTTCATCCAAGCATGTTACTGGCCAAATATCACCCTAGGCATCTCAGTTATTCAGAAGAAGTCGTTTAAAGGTTTTAAACATATTTTACCCCAGTTACCTTGAACATAAGTCAAGGTCATTTATTTGAACAAACTTGGTAGCCCTTCATCCCAGCATGTTACTGGCCAAATATCATCACCCTAGGCCTCTTGGTTATTCAGAAGAAGTTGTTTAAAGGTTTTTAAGATATTTGACCCCAGTGACCTTGAATATAAATCAAGGTAATTTATTTGAATAAACTTGGTAGCCCTTCATCCAAGCATGTTACTGGCAAAATATCATCACCCTAGGCCTCTTAGTTATTAAGAAGAAGTTGTTTAAAGGTTTTAAACATATTTGACCCCAGTGACCTTGAATATTAATCAAGGTCATTTATTTGAACAAACTTAATTGGTAGCCCTTCATTCCAGCATGTTACTGGCATCACCCTAAGCCTCTCGGTTATTCAGAAGAAGTCGTTTAAAGGTTTTAAAGATATTTGACCCCAGTGATCTTGTATATAAATCAAGGTCATTTATTTGAACAAACTTGGTAGACCTTCATCCCAGCATGTAACTGGCCATATATCATCACCCTAGGCCTCTCGGTTATTCAGAAGAAGTTGTTTACAGGTTTTAAACATATTTGACCCCTGTGACCTTGAATATAAATAAAGGTCATTTATTTGAACAAACTTGGTAGCCCTTCATTCCAGCATGTAACTGGTCAAATATCATCACCCTAGGCCTCTTGGTTATTCAGAAGAAGTCGTTTAAAGGTTTTAAAGATATTTGACTCCAGTGACCTTGAATATAAATCAAGGGGCCAGGTGAGCTAAAAATCGACAGGCTTTGAAGTCAGGCGTTGCCCCTTTGTAATCTTCAAAGGACAGTTATCAGCCCAGCATTGGTCAGGTTTTTTCCACCCGAGACCAATCAAACAGCTATCTTTGTGCCTTCAATTTTGCTATGACATATATCCCAGGGGTGCAGAGAGTGTACGTGAGCGCAACCCCCCTAGATATCGAGGATGTGTGAAAGGTAGTAGTACACACACATTTTGAAGGGAGATAACTCTTACACAAATCAGATGTTCAATGTGCTGGTAACCTACAGCTATATTTACCAATTCATAGAACATTTAAACTCATTTTATTCTTAATTCTTAAATACTCTAGTTCTCTAGCCCTTCCCCTTCTGTGCACAAATTCATAACAGAAATCACTTATAATGTTTATGCTTCACAATTTGCTGCTGTAGGTGTAGTCGAATTGCCATATTTGCTGTAAAAACAACACCTTCAAATTTGGTTTGAACTCATTCAGCCCTGAAATTTCATAATGGACTATTCCAACCTTTGAATTGGAAGAGTTGAAATGTGTCTTCAGGGGTGAATGAATTAAACATTTTTAACAGTTTATATATAATAATGATAATTATAATAATAATTTGGGGTTCTTATATACCGCTTTATCACAACCTAGTTTGAAGGTCGTCTCAAATTATTATCCTTGGTATAGGGCCTTTGCAACCAACCAACATCTTTCTCTACTCCCTGGTAAGCATACAGCCGGTGCTGCCATTTTAGCGCTCACAGCTAGCATTCTACAATTTTAGCACTGCCCAACCACATACTCATTTACAGCTGAGTAGACTGGAACAAGCAGAGTTAAGTATCTTGCTCAAAGACACATCACAGTGCCGTGCCGTGACTCGAACATGCAACCCTCTGGTCAAGAGCCCGGCGTCCTACAACTAGACTACCGAACCTCCTATTTTTATATCAAGGTCATATACAAGCAGTATGTGTACATCCTACCTTTAGATTCAGGAATATATCCATTGATGAGGAGAATGAACCAGGCCATAGCTAGACTAGCTCCCGTGTACAGTACCAACAGGAACAGACGCATGTGTTTGGTGTACACGTCGGCAAATCTGAAAATACCACAGGCAGATAACCTTAAATATAATATAACACAGCGTGAATATTTCTTACTACTTAATACTTCTACAGGCTCATAACCTCAAATCCCAAATTTAAATCGAGTGAACATTTTTTAACAATCACGTAAGTGTACCATTACAGGCTTATATGTCAAAATTAAAATGTTCTTATATTTTCTTGCCAATCAAGTAATACTACAGGCCTATTACCTCAAATCTCAAATTAAAAAGTGAATATTTTTTGCCAACCGACACCTATAGCCTCAAATCTCAAATTTTAAAGTGAATATTTTCTTACCAATCTAGTAATACTACAGGCCTATAGCCTCAAATCTCGAATGAAAAAGTGAATATTTTCTTGAATATATTGGTTGTCATGGGTCATAAATTAAAGCATCCAAGAAGACTTGTATAACAAAGTGATTATACATTCAGAACCCTTCAGATCCTTTCTTATGACAAAATGAATAAGAAAACAATCAAATGAGTTGAGGAGAAACTACCTTGATTCTATATTACAATTCAATTCCAGCACTAATTCATTATAATTGACAGTTGCACAAATTCAAACTAACTTGGCATTTGTGTTTGCATAGTACGAATGTTGACAAATATTTATCAGACTACAGTTTAAATTGGATTAAGTTATTATGGAGAAATCGTCACATTTTGGCTAATAAATTATACACAAATGTTGCTTACTTCAAGCTTATATTGCACATGCTTACAAAGTTTCATCAAATTTAAATATTTAAATAAATTTTTCTTGAACACAAAAAGAGGCCCAGAGGGCCTGTATCGCTCGTTTCTTTCGTTACATGAAACTGACATATAGGTAACTTCAGAAAAAAATTGATACCTAGAACCTTTAACAATTCTTAAGCTAAGTTGTTTGAAATTTTAAATTTTAAATTTAAAGCTTTTAATCCATGTTGATCTTTGACCTCCGACTAGCACTTAAAGTTTACTTTTGACCTCATTACTGTAATTAAAAAAAAGATTTGCACTGCTAGTCTACAAAGCATACCCAAGTATCATGACTCTAGTCCAAATGGTTCTTATCATATTTGACCCCTGTGACATTTTAATGAGGAAACTATAGCACTCCATCCCTGGGACCTACTGGCCATATATCATGACCCTGGGCCTTATGGATCTTGGTAAGAAGATTGTTAAGCTTTTAACCCATGTTGACCTTTGACCCCTGACTAGCACTTAAGTTGACCTTTGACCTTATTATTGTAATTGAGAAAAAGTTTCACACTGCTGGTGTTCATAATTCTGAAATTGTTGTTTGAATTGTTTAACATATTTGACCCTGTGACCTTGAAAGTAGGCTAAAGTCATTTTAATGAGGAAACTTTATAGCACTCCATCCAATCTACCTACTGGTCAAATGTTGTGACCCTAGGTCTTCCAGTTCTTCAAAAGAAGTCGTTCAAAAGAAAAAAGTTGACGGACGGACGACAGACGGATGGACAATGGACACTGCAGTACGGCATAATTAGCTCACATGGCCCGAAGGATGTATGAACAGACAGATTCTCACCTTACCATATTACTTCCTGTCAAAATTTGGACAAATGTTTGAAGACTTAAACACATCTTGTTGAAATCACAAAACAACAGAAAAAAAGGTCCTCACCTTCCAACAAAGAGACATGCTCCGGCTGCTGATACAGTAGAGTAAAACCCAATCCAACCAGCTTCATTCTGGAACATCATACATGTTGGCAGTTATAATATATCTTACTAGCTTCCTTCCGAAACATCATACATGGTGGCAGTTATAATATATCTAACCAACTTTCTTCCGAAACATCATACATGTTGGCAGTTACAATATATCTTACTAGCTTCGTTCCAAAACATCATACATGTTGGCAGTTATAATTTATCTTACTAGTTTCCTTCCGAAACATCATACATGTTGGTAGTTATAATATATCTAACCAACTTACTTCCGTAACATCATACATGTTGGCAGTTATACTATATCTTACTAGCTTCCTTCCAAAACATCATTCATGTTGGCAGTTATAATATATCTTGCCAGCTTCCGTCCGAAACATCATACATGTTGGCACTTATAATATATCTTACTAGCTTCCTTCCAAAACATCATTCATGTTGGCAGTTATAATATATCTTGCCAGCTTCCGTCCGAAACATCATACATGTTGGCACTTATAATATATCTTACTAGCTTCCTTCCGAAACATCATACATGGTGGCAGTTATAATATATCTAACCAACTTACTTCCGAAACATCATACTTGTTGGCAGTTATAATATATCTTACCATCTTCCGTCCGAAACATCATACATGTTGGCAGTTATACTATATCTTACTAGCTTCCTTCCAAAACATCATTCATGTTGGCAGTTATAATATATCTTGCCAGCTTCCGTCCGAAACATCATACATGTTGGTAGTTATAATATATCTAACCAACTTACTTCCGAAACATCATACTTGTTGGCAGTTATAATATATCTTACTAGCTTCCGTCCGAAACATCATACATGTTGGCAGTTATAATTTATCTTACTAGTTTCCTTCCGAAACATCATACATGTTGGCAGTTATAATTTATCTTACTAGTTTCCTTCCGAAACATCATACATGTTGCCAGTTATAATATATCTGACCAACTTACTTCCGAAACATCATACTTGTTGGCAGTTATAATATATCTTACTAGCTTCCCTCCAAAACATCATACATGTTGGCAGCTATAATATATCTTACCAGCTTCCGTACGCAACATCATACATGTTGGCAGTTATAATATATCTTGCCAGCTTCCGTCCGAAACATCATACATGTTGGCAGTTATAATATATCTTACCACATTACTTCCGAAACAGCATAAATATTGGCAGTTATCTTCCAGCCAGCTTCACTATAGAACATCACATATGTCGTCATAAAAATCAAACAAAGTAACTAACTCAATCACCCCTGAAGACACATTTGAACTCCTCCGATTCAAATGTTGGAATAGTTCATCATGAAATTTTAGGGGTGAATGAGTTAATCCACCCTATCACCACATAAATATTCTGCCCTACTACCGCTGCTAAGCATTTGTGATCACAAGATTGCAGCCGTGACTATAGTACAGAGAGGGAAGTCGTTCTAGTGGTACATGTACATGTACGTATCAGTATTAATCATTGACTCAGGCTACTAAAGTATTCTATTCAGTGACTGTGAAATTATACCATCATATATATATACTTAGGACCATCTGTTTATCATCCCTACCATCTTTCAGTCATATTAGTCAATTAAAACTTGATTGATTTTGAAAATAGCAGCCATATTGGATTTTTGTTCCAATTGAAAATGAACTTCCTAAAGATAATGTTAGTAACATTCTCATAAGTATGTATATATCAACGAAATCCCTTCAGTAGTATCTCAGTGTAAGTTGAAAGTGAAAAATGTTAATCCAAGACAAACGACAAAGAGGGATACCAATGGCGGATCCAGACACTTATCTGGGGGAGTTTCCGAATTTCCAAGGGGGTTTCCATGTGGGGAAAATTGCGGAAAATGGTGAAAATGCATGATTTTTTAACAAAAATTCTCAGAGTGGACGGGTTTCCTGAAGCCCAAAAACCCCCTCTGAATCCGCCACTGGATAACAGTATGCAACAAGCAGTCAGGCTAGGAATACACATTCAACTAGCAGTATACTGTTTGTATAAGATAAACTGTTTAGCTGGTTGACTGTTTTACCTCAGATATCCCATGTGGCTTGAGATTTACATCCAGGACACTCTGCCAGGCACTGAATATACCCAGGGATAATCCATAGGTTAAACATATGATCCAAAACTTAGAATTCCTAATAAAAATAGAATCAAAATTCAAAATCAAACACATTATCCTTCTCATATGAAAACACTGAAGTAATGAATACACCTGCATAGACTTAAATTTGTCAATATTGAATAGGAAGGATTATATAGTTGTACACCAGTCTGGGTGTAATTACCAGTTGTAATATTGAAAATACTATGTTATAAGATATATTGTTTAAATATCTTGGCCATTTCTTTGAAACAACACCTCATTCAATAAGCAGCCATAAGTAAGGTGTCATTTCCAGTAATATGGTTACACAACAAGAGCTGTCATCCCGAGGATAACTTATACATCATTAGGTGACCTTGACCTTGCAGGGGTTTCCAGACAAGTGATTTTGCATAAAGGACCATAATACCCTCAAAAAGTATTGAAGGCTGAAATTCAAATGCCAGTGCACAACTAAATAATATACTGATAACTCAAGTGCAGTTTCAATAACATCTGCCAGTTATTTAAGATGCAGTTTTCCACACAAGTTATTTCGCATATAGGGTAATAACTCCCTTTAAAAGTGTTGAAATCTGAAATTAAAATGCCGGTACACAACTAGCTGTACATGTACATAATACAATGATCATTCAAGTGAAGTTTCAAAAAATCTGCCTGTTAGTTTTCCGGACTGCGTTACTGCGGACGACAGACATCCAGACAGACGGACAGATCTAAAAGTACAGACATCCAGAGTGATTCCGGTATACCCCCCACCACCCCTAACATCGTTGCAGAGGGGTATAATAAGGCTTTTATTCTAGGTGAAATATTGAACAAATATATATGGGTGTGTATATTTCGAGATTATCATATGACCATTTTCATATCATTTTCCTTATCATCCCCAGACTCCCATATCAGCCAGAGGGGCCAGCGAGAAGGGCCAGAGGGGCTAGAGGTCAGAGGGCTGATATGGGTCGAGGGCTGATACGGCATAGGATATGGAAACAGACATAATTCATTGAGTACAGTAGGGAAGTAAAATCTTTCAACCCATGTTAATGTTTGACCACCTACTATCACTTAAAGTTGACCTTTGACCTCATTACTGTAATTAAGAAAAATATTTGCACTGCTGGTCTACATAACATTATTAAGTATCATGACTCTAGTCCAAATGGTTCTTGGGATATTGATGTTTGAATGTCTGAACATATTTGACCCCTGTGACCTTAAAAGTAGGTCAAGGTCATTTTAATGAGGACACTTTATAGCACTCCATCCCAGGTACCTACTGGCCAAATATCATGACCCTAGGTTCTCCAGTTCTCCAGAAGAAGTTGTTTAAAAGAAAAAGATGACGGATGGATGACAGACGTTCGACGGACGTCGCAGTACGGCATAAGCTCAAATGGCCTTTCAGGCCAGGTGAACTAATAAAAACGTTCTTGTATTTACTACACCATGCCTTTATTTGGCAATAAAAGGGCATAATGTTAACTCCACCAAAAATGCATGTTAACTTCTGAAATACAAACTATATTGGTGTGCAATATGTGTACCAAGTTTGAGTTCAATCAATCCAAGGGAACTCGCACGGAAACCTTATTTCGGACGATGCAAAAGACGACGACACCGTTGACAAAGTAATACCTTTATGTCGCCTGCAGGCGACACAAACAATTAAATAATTCCAGCAATGACAAACATGTTTCTGTATGTAGATGAATATGAGTGTATGCACTGGCAGAACTATTGTAATCCAACCTTGCAACTGTGAAGGATAACTCAATTAATACAACTTACTTGAGCAGTTTGATGAATCCAGTCTTAAACTTCATCCTTGCTATAGATGCTGTGGTACTGGGAGGTATCTTGGGTTTGGCAGGGAAATACAGCAGCACTAACAGGTATACAAAGGCTACAAATCCAAACTCTGTGTGTATAGAACAGAAAATAGTATCAAAATCTGTACCAACATGAAACTGTTTTCACCTTTTTAATTAATTTTGGTTTCTTCATAATCTGTACAGATGTAACTCACTGGTATAGTTACAGGTAGTGATGCATTATCTTAACTCTATAGCTTAGTACTACTGGTAATCTAGCTCTATAGCTAGGTACTTCTGGTAGTCTAACTCTATATCTAGGTACTACTGGTAGTCTAACTCTATAGCTTAGTCACTACCGCTAGTCTAACTCTATAGCTAGGTACTACTGGTAGTCTAACTCTATATCTAGGTACTACTGGTAGTCTAACTCTATAGCTTAGTCACTACCGCTAGTCTAACTCTATAGCTTAGTACTACCGGTAGTCTAACTCTACAGCTTAGTACTACTGGTAATCTAACTCTATAGCTTAGTACTACTGGTAGTCTAACTCTATAGCTTAGTACTACCGGTAGTCTAACTCTACAGCTTAGTACTACTGGTAATCTAACTCTATAGCTAGGTACTACTGGTAGTCTTACTCTACAGCTTAGTACTACTGGTAATCTAACTCTATAGCTTAGTACTACTGGTAATCTAACTCTATAGCTAGGTACTACTGGTAGTCTAACTCTATAACTTAGTACTACAGCTAGTCTAACTCTATAGCTTAGTACTACCGGTAGTCTTACTCTATAGCTTAGTACTACTGGTAGTCTAACTCTATAGCTTAGTACTACCGGTAGTCAAACTCTATAGCTTAGTACTACCGGTAGTCTTACTCTATAGCTTAGTACTACTGCTAGTCTAACTCTATAGCTTAGTACTACCGCTAGTCTTACTCTGCACCCCTGGAATATGTCATAGAAAAATAGAAGGCACAAAGATTGATGTTTGATTGGTCTCAAGTAAAAATACCTGACCAATCGCTAAGCTGATACCTGTCCTTTGAAGATAACAAAGTGGCAACAACCGGCTTCAAAGCCAGTCAAATTTTACCGTTACCCAACCGCAAGATTCTTTTAAAGTACATCAAAGTATCGAGCTAGTCTCCTCATCTCATCCACAAGGTGGTGCACACTGAGCCTTTCATTTTGCTGTGACATATTCCAGGGGTGTAGAGAGCGAAAGTGAGCATAACCCCTGGAGTGTCGAGGATGAATATTAATAGAATCTATCGCTACTGGTTGTGTAAGATAGAGAAATAGTGTGGGAGAAGTACATATAAGTCTTTACAACTTTTGTTTAGATTACATGTTATGATATTGAATTCAAAAAATATTGCAGGGTTACTACAAATAATTCTTCCTTAACAAATTTTTACTTCCATGAAATAATTTGCTAAATGTTAAGAACCAATTACCACATTAGGTAAAAAGGTTTACCAACGTAAACCTAGGTGGTAACTATGTTGGTTGGTTTGTGTTTTACGTCCTATTAACAGCTAAGTTTATTTAAGGACGTGCCAGGTTTTTGGTGGTGGAGGAAAGCCGGAGTTCCCTGGAGAACATTCACCGACATACGGTCAGTACTTGGCAATTGCCTCACGTTGGGTCTCGAACCCGCGACCCAGTGGTGGAGGGCTTAGTGTTAGCAGAAGGTTAGACGCCTTTACCACTGCGGCCCCCTAGGTGGTAATTAGACATCAAAGTGAGCCAGTACTTACCAACATAAAGTAGAAACATGATTTCTTTACGCTCCTTGTCGATCCTATCCACAACAACTGTATGATTTGATCCTAGGAAATCTGAAAATCTGAGAAAATATTGACCTATAAAAATCAGTCATGTATATAAATTTAATTACAATCAGTCCACACAGTAGTTTATATAGTATAGATATTGCATATTGCATGCTTTCATTTTCTGACAATTACTGTATAGTAATAATAATAATTATATACAATATTTGATATAGCGGCCTGTATCTAGCTAACATAAGTCATTTAAAAGCGCTTTACAGTACATAGATATACAATTAATACAATTAGCATATACAATAATCAAAACAATTTTGAGGAATATGCAAAAGCTGCCTTAATTATCAGGTGCTAACTACTAGTCCTATGCCACCTGGCTAATATCTCCCTATGTGTGTATGCCTGCGTGTGTGCTGGAGATGTAATGTGAAGTATTTTTTGAAAGGCACTTAAACAAAGCTTTCCTTTGCAATATTTGTATCACATTGTGAAAGTTGTTTCATTTAATCAAAATACAACTAAGCATTGTGGAAAAATAAAAATATTTTTCAACATAAATTCTAAACAGGAAGGAAACCTAATGAGTATTATGATCTTCAAACACAGCATATATTTTGATACACATAAAAAAGAAATACACAGCTGTAATTAATACTGTACAAAAACATTATCAAAGTGATCTATTCCTAGAATGCAATTTCAAGTTTGGCAGAATTTTGAAATTAATTTGTTTCGAACATTATAGTGCTATATCATAAATCTTAATGATTGAATTTCTCGGCACACGTGCACAGCAATAGTGAGTATACAAGATATTTATATATCACGTTTTTGTTAGTCTTAATGTAAATTAAATTTAAAATCCAATGATAGGAATAGTTGGTAATTTTTTTAAGATGCAAGATTTACAACCCTAGTTACAGGCATATATATAAATACCCAGCGTTGTTCTCTGTTGAGTTGGTAGGTGGCTTATCTGATACAAGGTATGGTCCTGCAAAAGAAACAAGAACACAATTAGTGTACATGTGCTGACATATAAATCACATTCTTGATTGTATAGCATTCAATTTGGCAATTAACAGTCTAGTGGAAGGACGCCAGGCTCGTGACCGAAGGGTTGCAGGTTCGAGTCACGTCACGACACTGTGTTGTATCAGGACTGAATCTAAGATTTTCATCTTGGACTATTGTACATCACTTTTATAAATGTTAAAGATGTTTAACAACAAATATTAACATATCTCCCTTCTTCAGCTTAGTAAACTCTAACTGCATATAAATTAGCACATATATGCAATGAAAAAAGGTTCACGCTTCAGCGAGATACTACTGTTCAATGGCACCGACTGTTTGGTTCCAATTTCAACATCTAGAAACATGGAACATGTTCGGGATCCATTTTATCTGATTATGTAATAAAGAGATGCTGGCAAATTTCTTTTTTCCATGGATGCACATTCAAAGTTCTTTAACGACAAAGTAAACAATGGTGGCTTCCGTTTTGTGATGTTCGACCGCGTCACTACCAGAGCAGCGCGCCAATGTGTGTACATAATCGCCGTTATATACGAATAAAGATGTTCCAAGTCCTACTAATATTACTTGATCAGAAATTTAAAAGCAATGAAAAGAGGAAAAATAGTGTTGTTCACTGTGAAATTTCTTAATTTACCCATACATGTATCCATGCAGATTAATTCACTGGAACTATATACAATTGTATTATCAAAGCAGCAGCGGCTACCTTAGTTACCATCATAGCAACCCGTTTTGACTTCTTTTCTTTAGTTTTGGATAGCATTAAAACATTATTTATGATGTTAATATAAGAATTGAGCTACTTTTGATGGTGTATGTACATGTACAGTAGTATATGAACTTGGTTGGTAACGAACATATTCTAGGGTGCGAATTAGCGCTCCATAAAGAACATGTTCGTTGCCAACTGTGCTCAAACTACTGTATACACCATCAAAATATAGATCCATTCTTATCTTTACATTATAATTAAATAATGTAAGCTTAGTAAATATTTTTTTTATAGAAAACATTCTCAGGCCACCATAATGAATCACACTGGGAGTACATAATGTATATCAAATGCCTCATCATGCATGTCATGAGGTTTGGTTTAATTCATCTACTAATCAATTCACTAAATCATAAATTTGCAAAGAAACTGTCTCATGAACATCGTTGATTCCTCTTTCTAATCACACGAACTTATCATAAATACATTCCTTACTGTCCCCTACCCCTGCCACAAATATTTTGATCCTCCAACTTCCGCCTCCCTCATTGCTAGCCTCTTACATTTGTACATATGATATGATACAGCCCCCTACTTCTAACTTGTACCTCACAATTAGTAACTGAGCTGTTCACTGCCCTTGCACACCCGATCACCACATGCCCAATATCTGTCCACTTACCTATGAGAAACGACACAGCCAGGAGTCCATAGTTGAAGATGAGGGTGATAGCAGTAGAGGTAGTTCTCTCATGAGTGGGAAACCAGGTCGAGGACAGAACAGGTGGTAGTCCCATGGCAACTGGGCCTGCTAGGCCATTCAAACACTGTCCTATATTGACTGTCCTGTAAACAATAATAATAATAACAATAATAATAATAATAATAATAACAATAATAATAACAATTTGAGGTTCTTTATACCTAGATCCTAGAAGCAAATGTGCATTCTTCTCTTTATACTCAGCAATTGTATGCCATGGTTATATGGTGAAGATCTCAACCATTTCCAAGTAATACACTTTTTTTGGCCCAACCCCTTAGCCCGGGGGGGCAACCCCACCATTTGTACAATTTTGAATCCCTGCCTCCCATAAATGCTTCCGACCAAATATGATCAATATCCATGGCATAGTTCTACAGAAGAAGTCGTTTATAGCAATATAGCCAAATTGCCCCTGTTTGGCCCCGCCCTCAGCCCCCTGGGGGTCAGCCCCACCATTTGTACAATTTTGAATCCCCACCATCTAGGAATGCCACCAGTCAAATATGGTTGATATCCATCTCTTAGTTCCAGAGAAGAAGTCGCTAAAAGCAATATAGCCTGTTGAAATAACCCTTTTTGGCCCCACCCCTCAGCCTCCTGGGGGGTCAGCCCCACCATTTGTACAATTTTGAATCACCACCACCTAGGTATGCTTCCAGTCAAATATGGTTGATATCCACTTCTTAGTTCCAGAGAAGTCGCTTAAAGCAATATAGCCAAATACCCTTTTCGCCCCCGCCCCTCAGCCCCCTGGGGGGTCAGCCCCACCATTTGTACAATTTTGAATCCATGCCTCCCAATAATGATTTTGATCAAATATGATTAATATCCAGTGCACAGTTCTACATTTGTTTAAGTATTTCCATTAAACATGTGTTTCTTTATTTATACCTCATATATACCAACTGTGAGTACCACCAATACACATCTGGTAAAGATACACTACACATTTTCTACTGCTGATGCTGGCGCTAACATCCGAGCCAACAAGAGTGATTTACATAAGTTGAAATAACTTGTTTCATAATTGTTGTAAAATAAATAAAGTTTATATTATTATACAGTTCTACAGAAGAAGTCATTTGAAGCAATATATCCAAATTGCCCCCCTTTGGCCCCGCCCCTCAGCCCCCTGGGGGTCAGCCTAACCAATTGTACAATTACGAATCTCCACCACCTAGGGATGCTTCCAGTAAAATATGGTTGATATCCATCTCTTGGTTCCAGAGAAGAAGTCGCTTAAAGCAATATAGCCAAATTGACCCCTTTTGGCCCTGCCCTGACAGCCCCCAATTGTACAATTACGAATCTCCACCACCTAGGGATGCTTCCAGTAAAATATGGTTGATATCCATCTCTTGGTTCCAGAGAAGAAGTCGCTTAAAGCAATATAGCCAAATTGACCCCTTTTGGCCCTGCCCTGACAGCCCCCAATTGTACAATTACGAATCTCCACCACCTAGGGATGCTTCCAGTAAAATATGGTTGATATCCATCTCTTGGTTCCAGAGAAGAAGTCGCTTAAAGCAATATAGCCAAATTGACCCCTTTTGGCCCTGCCCTGACAGCCCCCAATTGTACAATTACGAATCTCCACCACCTAGGGATGCTTCCAGTAAAATATGGTTGATATCCATCTCTTGGTTCCAGAGAAGAAGTCGCTTAAAGCAATATAGCCAAATTGACCCCTTTTGGCCCTGCCCTGACAGCCCCCACGGGGGTCAGCCCCACCATTTGTACAATTTTGAATCCCCACCACCTAGGGATGCTTCCAGTCAAATTTAGTTGAATTCCAATCAGTGGTAAAGAAGAAGTTGTTTAAAGAAATTGTTGACAGACGGACGGCGGACGCCACGGTCCAGGTGAGCTAATAATAAACAGGATCTCAATAGGCAGGGATCAAGTTTATAGAGATTTTATTGTAAAGGAATAGTAGTTTAATATTACAAGCCGATACTATTTGGTAAAATGAAAATCTTAATTAACTTGTCTAAACTATATTGCTGTATTTGTATTAATTTTATATTTTTGTATAGATGCGTATGTTCGTTAGCGAAACAAGTATCTATAAGTTTTAAATGTATACCAGGATTATTTGGTGACACATGATCATGCGTAAGGACCCTACATTTGATGTAGGGAGGTTCAATGGTAAAACAAACACAAAAGTACCTACCATTTGACGTAAGGGGGCTCACTAGTAATGCACCGGATGCCTGTTCCAGCTGTTATCAAAAATCCTGTTATCACCATTGCTGTACGCAACCCTTTAAAAGAACAATTAAGAACTCAATTTTCTTTTCAATAAAGCATTTCAGGAGAATTTTTTCCAGACTGAATTAATCTTCAGGCATCAAGAATAGCTGGACATTTATTTAAGTATTTCCATTAAACATGTGTTTCTTTATTTATAGTATACCTCATACCATCTGGTCAAGATACACTACACATTTACTATGGCTGATGCTGATATTTTTCTAAATAGGGTATATTTATATTTAAGGTAATAGGATTGTGTCACCATTTCTCAGTAAAATTTATTCAAATTTTGTAGTTATATTGCTTTGAAGTAAAGACAATTTTCTGCCACAAATTTTTTTTAGGGTTTCAGAATTTTAAGGATTTTAAATGGAAATTTATCTAAAAAGGAGTGAATTTAAAAATAAATAAATGAAAGACACAATTGTTTGCAAAATAATGTCAATAAAAATAATACTGCCATAGACTAGTATTGCATTAATGTATATCAATGTAATAAATGCTGAAATTGTGTAAAATAAATTATCTATAAACGATTAAAAATTGACATTTGATAATAAAACCATATACACATAGTAATTGCATGTAAGAGTTATTTGTCTTGGAAAACTTCACAGTAGTCAAATAGGTAGCCGGTTTCCTGAAGTACAGAAAAATGGACACATGCGACTCATTGATAAAAAACAACTGAATTAATGCCTGGATTGCTTTGAAATAGTTTAATATTGAGAGAACACACTGTTCTGTCAATAATAAACATACAATATTCATCAGTTTAATATTAAACATTAGAATATGCGGAAATTGTGATACTGTCTCCCTACATTGGATTTTCAACTAGGGATGTACTTCCTATTTCCGTTTATAAATACAATCCTATGACCTTAACAACTATGGGCGATTGCGATGGACATTTTATAAGGGTACACTACACACCTTTTGTGGGCGATTCCAGTACATATCAAATTACCATATACTAATTAAGTGATTTATGCTGATTTTGCTTTAATGGTCAGATCCTGTAATCGTGAAGAAAAGCATGATATCAGTAATAAAATAAACCAAGAGGCCCAGAGGGCCTGTATCGCTCACCTGAATATTTAAGCAGTCATAGCAAAATATTCTCATTAAATATTATCCTGTACTACAAATATTTCACTCGCAAACTTTGTCGGCTCCACCTGTTGAAACTACATCTCAGTATGCTCTGCTTTGAAAACTCTTCTCATATATTAACAACTTTTGGTAAAACTTTTCCATTTCCTGACAAATACAGGTATGGGGTTGCTGTGGAATGTGTTGAAGTAACAACCAGGCTGTGGTGACTATATATGCCTGACCATTATTCATGCATACCCTATCCTAGGTCTGTCAGCAACCGTTCCTATTACCAAAGCTAGTTTCGAATTCATCAACATTAATGTAAAGCAGATGTGGTTTATTTTCAATATCTGAATTGATTAAAAGTCAACACTTAAGAACGAAGATAACTCAAGTGCATAATGTAACTTAATATAGAAGTATATATACCCCATGTAACAATTTAATCAATAGAGTTTTTTAAAAAACACTTTTGACAAGTTCAAAATGTATCATTATAATATACTAGGTAGCTATATATAGATGTTGTAAATCCAGTTGTTGTACTGAAACTTTTACTTTGTTTCAGGTTCAAGTGTGATTTTGAAGACATATAGGAATTTGTCCATTTTCCCAAATAGTGCACTCATATTTGGTTTTTCCTAATTTCTGCATCTTCGCTAGCCAAGTGTTCGCTTAGTATACACTCCACTTACGAAGCGAACGCTAGCATAGATAAATTTCTGAAGAATTGTGAAGATACTTATGATGATGATGATGATAATGATGATGATACAATTGTATTATTGTTATGATACCATATAATTGTAAGAGTTCATGTGGGAGCGTGAGAGTATATGTTTGTGTACTGTAAATGCAAAAATATTTGAAAGATCTCTCTTGACAATACTCAATATGTAGGTGCATCAGATGGACCTCTTCCTCAACTGGCAATGCAACACCATGACAGGTTAATTGGCCTTTGAACAGACATTTTACTGTCATGTGGTTCAATCAATGATTATTGGCAACCTTTTTTAATGGATAAGGCCTTTTTAGCATATAGCATACCTCACTGGAGATTCCAGCCAAACATTTTTGTATTTCTTGTATTTGACTGTATGAGTTAAATAAAACTTTTTTTTTTGCATTTAAAGATGCATACATTTTCAGGGTTTGTGTACCATTAATATGCCTAAGATATAATCTGTGTGTAGTGGTGTAAATGAACTGGTTCCAGGGTCATGAAGTATATTCAGACATATATCATCAAAAATTCAAAAAAAAAATCAATTCTTACTGCATTATATGAAGTTATAAACATCATATCACATTTATAATTGTTTCTTAAATATGAAGAGTTCAAAGCTTACCAATACGTTGTAACTTTTCAAGTTATGAAATAGAGCAAAGCAAGTGTTCATGATTGGAAATTAATTACTTCAGAAACTTGTTATGCAAAGTAAAATCTCAAATGGTCGGTTTTTAGCTCGTCTATTAGAAGAATAGGGGGCTATAGCAGTACCCACGGCGTTGGCGTCTTACTTAATTGGTTAAAAAGGTTTTTTACGCAAGCTGTGTTTTGGTGTTTAACTCAACTTTTAACTAATTATACATTGTAACATTCATGGTTACAGCAATTGCTTTGAGGTTCCTTATTAGCAACAAATTGGACCATATATCCTCATTGTTGGTACAAAACACAAGTTTTTTGGAATTGGTTTAAGTTTTTGGGCAAGTTCTACAGGTTAAAGATTAGGGGCAAGTTCTAGTTCTTTTGAAGCTACTGCGCAGATTTCAAGCAAATTTGGCAGGAAGCACCCTTTAAGGGGAAGGGGATTCAAGATGGTACAAATGAATTCCCTGACCCCCCAGGGGACAGGTGGGCAGGGCCAAAGGGGTAAATTTGACATTTTGTCTTTAAACGATATTTCCTTCTATACGCCTGTGACCTTGAATGTCGAACAAAGACATTAGGTTGAACAGAGTTTATAGTCTTCCAACCCAGCATGCTTCTGGCCAAATATCATTACCCTGGACCTTTTGGTTATACAGAACAGCCATTTAGAGATTTAAACATATATTGACCACTGTGACCTTGAATATAGGCAAAGGTCATTCATTTGAACACACTTGGTAGTCCTTTATCCATGCATGTTAATGGCCAAATATCATCACCCTTGGCCTTTTGCTTATTGAGAAGTCGTTTAAAGGTTTTAAACCTATATGATCCTTGTGACCTTGAAAATCCCAGCATGTTACTGGCCAAATTTCATTATCCTAGGCCTCTTGGTTATTAAGAAGAAGTTGTATAAAGGTTTTAAACATATTTGATCCCTGTGACCTTGAATATAAGCCCTTCATCCCAGTTTGCTTCTGGCCAAATATCATCATCCTAGGCGTTTTGGTTATTTAGAAGAAGATGTTTAGAGTGAAATATTGCAACGGACGGACAGACGCTGCAGGACGGGACAGACGCTGCACCACGGTATAAAATGCAGATGTTCAAATAAAACCTTATAAACTAGAAGACCCAGAAGAACCATTTCTAAAACAATAGGAATTCCTTTATATGAAGGGGAGAAGGAATATTTTTTTATATATATAAATAAAGTTAGTATAATATCACATATCATTAAATTAGCTGGAAATAAAGATTCTAGTCTTCGTTACTGAATTGCATGAATACTCTAATCACTGCTCCAGACATTATCACCTTTAGAACGAAGTTTTTTAAATAAATACTTATCTAAAAAGCTATATAACAACTGTATATTGTATTGATTAACATATATGCTAATTGTATTAATTATATGTACTGTAAAGCACTTTAGAGAGGCTTATGTTAGCTAGATAGGGCACTATATCAAATGTTGTATATAAATTAATTGATTAACATATAGACTTTAGTCAATAAAGCTGGATTGCATAATGAGGCCTGAAAAAATATGCATGTTTCGGGTACCCTAGCTGACCAGCCTGAGGTTTAACCTCAGACCCAAACAATTTTATGTTACATTCTAATGCACTGAAATGCGCCGAAAATTGAAAGCATTCTTTATGACACCTCTCTATTTCATAGGCAGGAATCAAAACCAAATTTAAATCCCATATTACTATTTAAATTTAAAAGACCTAGAAATTAATTTTTAAAAAATTCAATTAGTCTGAATAACTATGTTTGTTGATTTTTGTAATTTTTTACCCTCAAATTATAAAAAAATAAAAAATAAAAAAAAAAAAAAAAATCCCTACCTTCATACTGTATTTTTTCCAGTCATATTACCTGAAACACACATGTGTTTTGGCCTTTAAATACAAAGTGATTATTTCACAGCTCTCACTGTAAATTCTGAGTATATAATGCCACTTATTATATTTAACTATATCAAACTTGGGGCTCTAAAAAAGTAAATGCACTTGAAATCAAATAAGCTTACAGCTACCAGGTAGCTGTAAGGTGAGATAAAATCTTCAAAGAAAAAACACAGGAATCACCTTTTACATCTATAATCCATGCAAAAATTGCTGACGACGCCAGGTATGAGATTGGTCCCCAATTAGACAGCAAAGCTATATCAGCGTCGTCCCACCCAAAGGCTTCTTCACTAGATGCAGCAATGGGTCCCCAGGTGTTCCATGCGCATCCCTGACACCCAGCCATGATGGAGTACACCAACAAAATATACCAACGGCGCTTGTACACTTGGGTCCTTATAGGAGGGATGCTGGAGTTGGTGCTGGCTCGAATTACTCCCACATACACCTGTAAGTTCAGAGAAAATTGTTTTTACATCTAAAAAAAAAAAGGTTTTGTATATATAACATATATAGTACTCTTTACCTTAAGATCTATTGCTGTGATATCTCTATGGCCGGTGCGCATATAGCGGACGTTGCTATAGCGAATTATTATGTGACATCATAGTTTATGACGTCATACTATGTACTTCAAATAAACAGTCTGAAGAATCTCCATGAAGAGATGAAAGCGCTATAAAGACGTGTTGTTAAGATTTTTTCTTTTCATATAGACTACATTGTATATAATATATATTTTGCAGTAGATCACATTGTTAAAGTTTCATGAAAAATAAATGGCAAAAAAGGGTTATCTCTTATTTCAAAAATTCTATATTTATTATCATTTATATGTATTAAAGAACCCAATATAGTTAGCTTAACCTGCCAAACATTTTGTTAGGAAATTCTAATAATTGCAATATCTTTTTTAATTGATGACACAAAGGAATGTATGTAGGTATTTAACTGGTTATTAGGGTAGCATGGACAAAAATTGAAAAGATGTCAGCTATACAATTTCTGAAAATCACACTTTGCTTTCATGCAAAATAAAATGGATTTTAAGTTTTTATCTATTATGATAACAATGTTAGCATCATGATCTTAACTCATTCACCCCTGGAATTTCATAATGAACTATTCCACACTTTGAATTGGAAGAATTCAAATGTGTCTTTAGGGGTGAATGGGTAATTACAGTTCATGGTAATTACTGTATCAGAGATATGTTTTCCGCTGCATGATGAATTAGCAAATACTGGTTATTTCCAATCATGTCAGAATAACAAACACAGGTATCTGAACAATTAACATTTCCACTTACACCTTGAGCTTCCTGAGTATTTGGAGCGAGTGTATATGGATCAGCAACCTCATATTCAGATTGGATATTACTGGAGTCTGCACTTTCTGGAAATATTCCATAACTGTCAGAGTCGTTTAACAGTTGTGCCTTTGGTGTTTCCATCATGGCAGGAAGGTAGCTGATATCTGTGAACAAAATATTTACAAGGTACAGTTCAGACTAGGGTTTCCAGTGTAGTCATTACCTGGTATATCTGGTACATTAACTCATTCACCCCTGAACTTTCATAATGAACTATTCCAACCTTTGCATTGGAAGAGTTCAAATGTGTCTTCAGGGGTGAATAAGTCACTAAAAATACAAAAAAGATGGAAAGATTTGTTTTTATAAAATGCATAGACCACAAGATCAAAGATTTAAATTCACAAATGTCCGTTGATCAAATGTTGCTGAGTAAATATTCCTCAGAGATTAAATTTGCAAATAAATTTCCTCGCAACCTTACATGACCAGATGGTACACAATTCTAACAAAAATATTGATTGGCAGCAGTTTGCCACAGATTTGAGAGACCTAACTTCCTGAGGCATTAATAACTGGAAATCAGTGAAGCTGATTTTTTTAATGACATGGACCAAGTATAAGAGGGGTTTCAAAAAGTAAGACCTGGGGATGCAAAAACATTTATAAATTCAATTTGATGCACAAATTTTTGGTTCTCATGCATCAATAATAATAACATACAGCATTTGATATAGCGCCTTATCTAGCTAAAATAATTAAGCCGCTCTAAAGCGCTTTACAGTACAAAGATATACAATTTATACAATTAACATATATACATTAATCAATACAATTTTTGAGGAACTTGCAGGAGCTGCCTTTTCAGGCGCTAACTACTAGTCCTATGCCACCTGGCTAATATCTCCCTATGTGTGTATGCCTGCGTGTGTGCTGGAGATGTAATGTGTTCTGTTTGTAGTGGGACCGTGCTTCCAACAACATTATTCGTAGCGCCACCTCACTTGAAATGCTACAGCACAGATACCACAACATCCACCCCAGACCAATGTATACTGCACCTGGAGGTTGGAGCTGTGCTTACTGCTATGTACCTGGATAGCAGATATGACGTTGGGATTCCTATAGTTGAGGTCTGGTTGTTCTATGAGATAATTGTGATAGTTAGTAGTTGTCTCTTATCACTCCACGTCCAGGCGGAATTGTTGGAGTTGTGTGTATGGGCATTTAGAGAAAACACTTTCTCTGAATATCTATGCGACTTGGGGGTCGAACCCCGGCCGCCTGAGTGTTAACCACTCCACCAATCCGTCCACGCTTCATATTTGGAGAGATGACTTTTATGTGTTACAGTGCCTTATTAAGCTCTTTACAATGTCATTCATCAGTTACACTATTACTGAATGAATATATATTTCTTATTCTCTGTTTTGGTTTTGATAATATTGTAATTCTAATGTTTTATCAATAAAATATTTTGAATTGAAAATACTGAACGGATACTAACTAATAACAAAAATCAATTAAACGGGTCAATAAATTGTCCTAGGAACTTTTTTATATATAATTGTTGTATATTATCATTATTATATGTGCATGAACAAGTAACATCAACCAGTAGCAGTCAAGCGCTTAGGTTACAGAAGTCTTCATCAGGCAGGACTGGTCCTGTTGACTTCAAATGATCAGGTGCCTCAATTGACAAGCCAGCATCTGTCCAAAGTTCAGTGGTCTTGGGTTCAGATACCAGTGTAGCAGAGCTGGACTGGGTCGATCATGCATGACCAGGTAGCTCAAAAGGTAGAGTGTCCGCTACAGTTTGGAGGGTCCCGAGTTTGGAGGGTCCCGAGTTTGAACGTCGGTCTGGCCGTTGCATTTGTCTTTCTCCTGTTATACCAGTACAGCTCTGCTGTCTTTTCTCTCTATTTTAGTGGCGCAATGTGACCAACCCTTACTCTCAAGTTCATGTAATAGAGTTCTCTGGCAAGAGGATATACCCAACCTTTGATTGTTACTTATAAATAAAGTTGTCTTCATGAGTTAATACTAAAAAAAAGAACAGTGTAACTAGGCCAGGTGATCAAAACTACTATAGTGAATGTAGCTCTATTACATTATTTGGTTTATAGCATCAGTCAAAAGTTCCGAGGTCATAGGTTTGTATTCCAGTCTGGCCTTTAGAGTATAATATAGTGAATGCAGGGGTCGACACTTAACACTGGTCAACTAGTCCTGGACTAGTAGATTTCAGCAAGGACTTGTGAATCACCTTACCTGACTGGTCCTTTGGACTTGCAAAAAATATGATTATAAAATAAGAATATTCCTTTTTGAAATTTAGAAAACAGCTTAAAATAAGTTATATTACATGATAATTGTCAAAATTTTCCTAAAACTTCACCATATTTTTATATACATGTATTAATTATGGCAGAAGTTATATTAAGTCCCCTATAGCCACCAGTCGATTAATTTTGATGTTTCGTGCTGTAGATTGTGATATTTCCTTATCAGTAAATCATGTGCATTGATTAGGTTGTCTTACAAGTGTCAGCTGTAGGGAATTTCCCTTTAGCTCTGTAGTAGAGCTTCGGGCTGGAGAGCCAAGATTCGCGGATTCGAGCCCCAGCAACAGCATTATCTTTATCGCTATTCCTCATCACTACAAACAGGTGCTGTTAACCCTCCCTGTTCAAGGTAAGATAACCCTTGGCATGGAATCAAAGAACCTGGGTTGGTGTTTGAAAAAAGGGGGGATTATTGTAATAAATGTGCATTGATTAGAGGTTGCCTTACAAGTGTCAGCTGTAGAGAATTTCCCTTTAGGTCAGCGTTAGAGCATCAGGCTGGAGAACCAAATAAAGGATCGCAGGTTCGAGCCCAAGTGAGGGCACTATATCTTTATCACTATATAATTCCTCATCCTTCTACAGTTACATTTGTGGCAGGTTTAATTGAACATGGGATTAAAGTCGCCTTCTAGCTTCGAGCTAGAGGGAATTTCCCTTTAGCTCGCAGTGGTAGAGTGTCCGACTAGGACCTTGGGGATTGAGGGTTCGATCCCCAGTGGAAGCACACTATTCTCTTTCCTGCTACAAATGGTGTGATCTGTGGCCCTTCCTGTGGTGACAGGGAGTACGTTAGAACCTGGCCATGTGTTGTGGTGTTCGAGGGCAAACACATTAAAAAAGGGTGGAGTAGTGTGGCAGTTTTTAATTGTACATAGGATTAAGGTCGCCTTCTAGCTTCGAGCTAGAGGGAATTAAGCTCAGTGGTAGAGCGTCCGACTAGAAACCTGGAGATCAAGGGTCGATCCTTGGTGGAATCACACTATATTCTCTTTCCTGTTACACATTGACGAAGGACTAGTGAATAATCTATTCAACTAGCCCTGTGGACTACCAAGCTAACAAAGTTGTATTGTTTAACCCTGTGACAGGACTAGGTCACATTTAGTCATTGTCCTACTTTATTCTTGGTGGATAGATAAATCGGATACTGGCTTATTAAAGCCCACAGTCATCCAATGACTTTAAACACATTTTATAAACCAGAATTGGAAAAAAAGGATTTGGCACAAGTTATTAGTTTACAACTTATGAAGCCAAACAGGTGATGATATCCAATACATATCAGGTCATAATCAAAAACGAATAGAACTTCGATCATATTGTCCATGTGAAGATTACATGTATTATATCTAACATCTACATCTAGTAGTAATGACCACCTTCATCTATTTGAAGATCATGTCATCACATGTGATACATAGTATAAGCTAATGGAGCCGTACTGTGTCTCTCAGACGAGCAATTAGACCCGATTTTCCTCACCGATGAACCGGATATAAATATACTATACATATATACAGTGTATTCAATGTACAATCAAAGGCAAAGTGTATCACATACTACAAACACTGACTGTACATGCACATCAGTCAATGTGGTGTACGTAATATTACCTGCAATAAATGCAATTTACAGTACGTGCATGGGCGAGACCTGCATCCAGCTCAATGTCAGAATCAACAACCACCGCTACTCCATCAAGCAGAACAAACCCTGTGGCAATTAAGGCATTTTAATATGCCTAGCCACAGTTGGAAAGACATGCAGGTTGTTGCCATAGATCATTGCCCTACATGGGATGAAACGAGACGATGTACGAGAGAACGGTTTTGGATCACCAATCTACAAACCCGCTACTCTCGAGGTATGAACGAACGATAGGCGGTTGCCATCCACTCGTTTTCCCTCCAGGGGGCATTTGACCTAATGATGCATTACTGCACAGTTGGTCTGCTATCTCGCCTTGCCTGCTGGTTCATGTCAGTGTGTGTGACCAACAGCTGTTGTCAGATTAATTTAGCAGATTCATACAGTATCTTAGCCATTTCATCTACTTATATTCCTCCTGCACTCACTTATTTGATAATTACATGCATTATTCCTGCAAACCAAAAGAGGCGACTAAGTGTGAACCTCCTGCTGTGACTGTTAGATCCACCACAGAATTGAAAGGCGACTAATGAGACATTCCATAGCAAATTGAGATTTTTCACATTTACCCGGCCAGATTTCCACATGCTATCTCATTTTTGATATCTCTCGTTGACTCACTTTATGTGATAGTGCATCTTGCGCAAGAATAGGTCCTCTACATCAGCATTCCTTGTCCGTGATGCTCTCAGCTTAATTCCTACCCTTCGTCTGTCTTTAGCCGAGGGGACTATTGGTTTTATATAATAGCTATATGTAACAGAGCGCATGATTAATTAAATATAAATCACTGCCTCCGCTAGGGATCGACCCCGGGACCTCTGGCTTACTAGTCTTAGTTCAACCGATCGAGCTAAAGAGAAGTTCTCTATAGCCGAGCGATATATTGCGGCTAGTATTTACCAGGGTTACATACTCCCCTTCTAGGAAAGAACTCATCCTCGAGTTTTCTAGGGGTAACAGCGATGCTTGTGGAGCAAGGTCGAGTATTTTTCCCGGGTCCCTACGTGGGCGCCAATGTAACAGAGCGCATGATTAATGAAATTTAAATCACTGCCTCTGCTAGGGATCGAACCCGGGACCTCTGGCATACTAGTCTTACGCTCAACCGATCGAGCTAAAGAGAAGTTCTCTATAGCCGAGCGATATATTGCGGGTAGTATTTACCAGGGTTACATATATTTTCAATTATAGTATATCCAGGTCGGGGAAAAACACTAATTTGCGTATAATACGCAAATTCACCTATTATTCGCCAATAGGGGTATGGATTTGTTACTAAAAATAGCCAAATTCACTTGAATCATAACTTTTTCAAATCGTTTGTCCATGTCGCATTTATGCAGTCATTAAACATAATACAAATGCAAAAATAAACTTTATTTACATGTCGGAAAGTACCAAAAATAGATGCAATTCTTACGGTAAAGTTACATCAAGTTTCTAAGTAGCCAACGCTTTCAGTAAACATTTTTTAGCAAAATATTATTTACCTTGTCGTAAATTAATGCGATTTTTAATATCGTCTTGCAAAAGTTACTGTAAAAGCGATTTGGGTTATTTTTAGTAACAAATCCATACTCCAACTGGCGTACAATAGGCGAGATACGCAAGTTGCGGTTTTCCCTTATAAGCTGATATCAGTTCTATCTTCTTGTAATATGATGTATATGTAACTGTTCTGTTTCACTGTGTCTTGAAAAAGGAGCGGATCGCTCCGAAAATTTGACAACCTAAACTTGTCCACAATGGAATTACTTCTTTGCCCCATAGATGTTTTATAGGCGTTTTCCAAAATTTTGGGGTTTGTTCCAGCGCAAACTCTGGCTAGCTAGCATAATTTTTATATTAGTCATGACAGTAAATGAATCATGAGTTATGGCTTTTAGTGTCCAATTATCGAGCTATAGATTATTACATTACAAAGAAAGCCCAATCCCATAGCAAACTTACTCTGTCTGCATGTGACTTTGTGGTGCACCTGACTTTGTTGTTGTTCATCAATTAATCGGAACACCTCGCATATTTTTAAAATTTATAGAGAGGTCTGAATGTATGAACAGTATAATTTCAGATCCGAATGGTGTTTATTTATTTATTTATTTCAGGAAAGATTTCATAAAAGTTCGTGTACGTGATTCTAAGCTATGAAATCGCGGACTTATAGACTCGGGCAATTTTCCTGCACTGATAATGCGTTGCGTTTTCTTTTCGTTTGCGTTGAAACAGACAAGTGTCTGTAGCAATTACATGATTAATCTCTACACAGAGTTGTCGTTCCTGAAACTAGGGTGAGCGTGCTCGTGTACCCAAATGGGAACATGACAGTACCCAAAATGAGATGGAACACTTTTAATATATGGTGCAGCATTTTTTTCTGTTTTGGAATAAAACTGAATGATATGTATGCCCAATCAATATTACTATATTTTTATGCATTTTGAGTAAATTTCATCTGCCCATCTCGATCTTAACTTGACATTGCTCATAAATTGAATTGAAATAGAAGAAAAAAATAGTGAGTGTAAAACGACAACTCTGTGTAGATTCTTTCAATTTTGAGGATCTTTGCCGCTCTTAGTATTTTACATGAAATTTTGTTGCAGAAGTATCGGTGAAAAATCATATAATAAATACCGGACGGTAATTACCGGACACCACGCCAATAAAGTATAATCTATAATCTATATATTGAAACACCAACTTGGGACAGGTTCAGCTTAGGCAAAACATGGAAAGCCGTAATTGATTTATGACGTCATATATTGATTCCAACATGCATGGGCCGGACTTATTACACCATTGAGTTAACACTTTATAACCCTTCCACATTCAGGGCCCGTATTCATGGAACCGTTCTAGCATGCTCAAGCACAGATCATGTGCTCAAGCTTTGTTTCTTGTTCCGGTTAAAACTTAATAATAAAAATCTTAATTTGTCAATGATTCTGAAAAAAAAAAAAACACCGAATACTGTTTTCAATGTTTACATTTGACTTTTTGACCGTTTAACACGATTTAAGTGGGTTACAATTTAAGAAAGTTGATTTGAGCACAAAATCCATTCTTGAGCACGAGAACGGGTTCATGAACTCGGGCCCATGCCATTCATTTACGGAATGAATGAGCCGATTATTGATGTCATCATTATTATGACGTCATATATAATTGATACGCTGAATACCATTCATGCACTGTATACTGGCCCTCTCATTCGGCAAACCTCGGCCGATTCCGGTACCTTTCATCTAGATGGAGATCTGCCGAGGTGTGCCGAATGCTGGCCCTGGCTGTTCTATTCATGGAACAAACATCTACGATAAATAAACTATTCGAACAAAATGCTGAATAATAATAGAAAAAATAAATGTTTACTAACAAACAACTTACAAAAATGATGATATATTTTAAGTATTGAACTGTTCGAAATGAGCTTTGTCAGTTTGGTATGAATAATATATTCGGGGGGGGGGGGGGGGGGGGGGGCCCCGTCGAGTTTTGGTCGAGATAGGCTTTGAAGTTGGGCAACGAAGGATTAAAACGAATCTCATCAGGAATATTATTCCAAAAGAGAAATAGCTGATGGTAGGAAAGACTTAAGATAAAACTCTGTAGTGTATCTGACACCTAGCTGTAAGATCGTTACTATGCCTAGTGCTGTAGTTATGCATTTCAGACATGCTAGGAGGTAAAAGCTTGGGAAAATATTCAGGAGTAAGACGATGAAACATTTAGAAAAGTTGTGTCAATTTATATTTTCTCCTTATTTCACTTCCATTTATTTAGGTTTATAAGTTGTATAGCACCACATACTATTCGCGCTGCCTCCTGGGTAATTTTCTCAAACGTATTTACATATTCAATAGTTAGATTGTCACAGACGACATCAGCGTATTCCAAAACAGGTCTTATAAAAGTAAAGTATAGTATTTGTAATTTTTGTTTTATCAGGGGTAAACCGTATTTTCCGTAGAAATATTTAGTTTAATCGTCACCTTGTTGATTAATAGAATCACCCCCTGCCTCGAGGGTGCGACAGAGAAATCCCCAACCCGAGGAATGATGTTTTTTGGTTGTCTAACCTGAGGTTCTGCCGAGGGTTAAACAACCAAAAAGTCCCCCTCAGTGTTGGAGATTTCTCTGTTACACCCTCAAGGTAGGGGATGGCTATTTTTCTCCCATCCTATTATTTCAGTCACAGCTCCACCCACGACAGTAGTCTGCCATGTTTGTAAACAAAAACACATGTTGAGTATGAATATCCTCATTCACTTTTGATGACGTCACAATTATCGGTGACACGTTTTAATGACGTCACAATTGAACACGTGCTAATCGGCAGGAGGCTATCACCCGCTAGGGGGTGTCAAGCTGATCTTTTCCGGCAAAAACGGAAGACACACCTACGAAGGGTGGGAGAAAATGTCATCAAACTACAATCTTCATACAGCGTGTGTGTCTAGGATAAGGACTACAGATATACCATTCAGAATACCTATACATATACTTATTTGCATCAATTAATATTCTGTATTTATCATACAACGTACGCGTGTCAAACTATAAGAGAGTAATCTTTGATATTCCTGATAACTCAGAATAATCAAAGAAAATAATACAGCAAATCAGGATATTTTTGTGTCACTATTATTTACAGCCGTTGGTCACTTGGATATTTAGAGACTTGAATGAACGAAATGATTATTTATTTATTTCATCTCCCCTGGATGGAAAATAGCTCACCTGTCCTGGTGCTTATAGGTGTATATTTTGGGAGTTCATAAATACACGGACTTACATAGCATCTAATTCCGTGATCAATGACTTGTGTTTAGGTTTTCGAATGTATTTATCGGTATTTAGGGGGAGTGTGTATTTGTCTGTTGCCTAGGTATACGTATACGTATGGCGCGGGTTATTTTCTGATACTCAGGTTTGAGGGTGGAAATAACTATAGTAATTGTGTTTAGGATTGCGGGTGTGCATTCGATCGTCTGCCATTGAAGTTGAGAGCTTGTATCTGTCTGATGCTTAGGTTTTTGAACGTATACTTGTTTCTTCCTACATGTAGTTTTAAGGTATGTATTTGTTCCGTGCTGAGGAACTTTGAATTTGTATATGCACACATTCCCGCGGGATGTATTGACGAGGTCAGTATTTATTTACAAACAATCGAAGTCCACATACATACATCCAACACAATCAGATAACCCATCCGACCAGATAGACGAGTAACCCGGACATCAGATGGACACGGTGTGATAATGACACCTAGATGACTAGTTTTTTGTAAACCTGCACATAACACACACCTTCAGATTATTAGACAGGTAAGTACTGACAGAGCAGCGTTTAATGGTAATAATTCCGTGCTAGTTATAGTCGATATATTCATGTAGTGTCACACTTTTCCGATTAGATAATAATGCATATCAGATCAAAGTTGACTGTAAAAGAGTTGTCTGCCCTTTGGTCAACTTCGTCACGTTTCGCCTATGCATTACCGGCTCTTAAAGTCAGATTGTTAAGCAGTCCTTGATATATTGACTTGGTATCGTTTATTACTCCCGATTGCAGTTAACTGTGTTTATTTCGAATTGAACGAATGTGTTTGCATTTACATCAGGATCAGCTACACGTCGTAAAATTGTAAGTAAAGCCATCCGATCGAGTGGTTTTGCCAAAGAAAAGGCGGCGTTTGGTGAGAGGGTAGCCCAACAATTTATTATATTTAGAAACTGTGAACAAGCCAATCACTTAATACCTTTGGAATGACATCATTGGAAATCACAACTATTCAGCCAATCAGGTTGGAGATAGATATATCTAAAAATAAATCCGTAATTTCCTCGTTTTCTTTAGTTGAACGGCAACTGGTGCTGGGTGAAAATCATAGCCAAGAAAAAATTCCAGTCTAACAATTTTATTGGCACTTGACATATCACATTTTAAATCACAGTTTACATATTACAACCGTTCCTTTCCGGCGAAATAAAAAAAATACACACTTAGCAATTAACAATTAATGTATAACACTATTTGTAGATAAAAATTAAAAATAATAATAAAAAAACAAATGAACACATCACATCAGAGATCTCTTTTAGGTTTTGACACAAGAGGACAGATTGTTAAGAAATAAAAAGCACAATTTGTAGATAAATCAATGTATTAGAAAAAAATACTTGCAACATTTAACAAAAACAAATAATACAGTGTAAAATCTCTTACAATTTACAATGTGCTTTCAACAACTTGATTTATACATATATGTATTGCCATGGAATGTTACTTCATATATGCAGGTCAGGTATTACTTCATAAAAAAATAAATAGCATTATATTTCATAAAGAAATAACATGTGCTATAAACAAAGCAAACACATACCCTCACACATATGTAACTAGTAAGTTTTCTTAACTTTCTGTCACGTTAAATACAGGATTACCAACAACAAATCTTTTTCAGCTTTTCTGTTCCGTGTATATGTTATGACTTACCACAACTAATTTTATTATGATCTGCACCACCACAACATGAACATTTCAGTGTCTTTGATTTTTGCCTTTGTGAATTTTCCAAGATTGAGATTCTATTTTGTTTTTCCATGATCTGGCGCAATGCTAGTTGAGGTTTATGACAGCTGCCTCGAAAGTATTGTTTTGTGATGGTGTCATTTAATTTTTCCAGTCCTTGTTGGGTAAACGAAGAAATATCTCCATGACGCCTGATTAATTCATGTGCATGACATCGAAGAATGTGAATGTAAGGTGTGATGTCCCGGGACTGAAAGGCTTCAACATACAGCAAACACCACTCTTTTGTCCGTTCTTCTAATTCATCAGCATCAGGAGTTTCAGATTTCATAATTTTCTCAATTTGAGAAAAACCATCCCATACTTTCTGCAAAATTTCTGCTCGTCCATCATCTGAAATGAGATCATTTGCACAGAATGATTTCATCAGTTTCAGTTTTTCTGGGCCAATAAGATCTCTGTACTCAAGGCGCTTTGTATCCCGGTTTACAGAGAGCGAGAAATGTATTCCCAATTGTTCCAAAACAGTTTCTAATTTTGCGACATGTTGAACTTTACTTCTGTCAATCACTCCTGTGTTGAAGGTAGTGTTTCCATTTATGTTATCAAGTGTTCTGAGCTCTGCTATAAGCAGATTGAAAAGTTTGTCTGTAATTCTTAGAAACATGTGCAAAGGGTCCACCACAACCCTCAGTGGACCAATATGTGGGAACAGTGGGGGATTAACTACAGAAAATGCTTTTTTACTAATTTTTTTGCGAGCTTTCAGACAACCGTCAGGGCATTCATACAGAGACCTAGCACCCTTGGTTACATCCTCCATTGACCATTCTAAATCTAATTTACATTTTTCAGACTTACTGCACTTGCAATACACACAGAAATATTCTGAAGCTATACAAGGTATTCCCACTGCAACCAAGAGAAACTTATAATCTCCACCAAGGAGTATTTCAATAGTAAAATCCCTTCCATCAACAGTGATAGATGAATCCTGTAATTCCCCAACTTCCTGTCGTAAATCTCTAAGTCCATCAGCAAGCTCACTGTAAGCTTCCTTCGAATTCATCACACAAAGAGGGTAGTTTCCACTGGCAGCTCTGCATCTCTTCTCATTGATCACTGTGAATGACACATTTACAACGTGCAGACGTTTACCAACATTTGTACCATCTCCTGATAACTTGATTTTGATTTTTCCATCAGGTGCAAATTTATTATCTTCTGCAGTTAATGAATTCAAAACTTGCAAAAGTTTAGTTTTCAAGGACTGTTGGACTCCGAGGCCATTGGGAGTATCCACAATCTTAAATCCAGTATTTAGCTTATTCACATATTCCTGTAACACATGACGCCTTGGTAATTCTTTACAATACATACTAAGTTCGGCATATGCCTCTCTGCTGATATTGAAAGTGTCTAAAATATAAAGCAATGCACTCAACTCATCAGAGTTTTCCTCCATGTCTTGCTTCTCTTTACTTTCTCTGAGCACCAACACTTCTTTCTTGCCATTTTCCCTCTCAACCGATACAGACAAAGGTTTTATATTTTCTTTATCCAAGAATTTCAATGACTTTTTCACTGTTTCTCTCTCCACCTTCCTTCTTTTGGACTGACCAGACTTTGTAAGCTCAGAAAATTTCCGACCAAGTGGCTTTGAACATTCTGGTATGTTATTGTTTTTTACATTAAGTAAGATAGTTTCTGTTAATTTTTTATTTTCTTCTTGACATTTTAGCAACATTTCTTTATGTTCTTTAAGCACATTTTCACATTCATGTCTATCTACCGGAGCTTGCCATTCAAATGCAGACGAGGAAAGTTCAGAAAGAAATTTCCTGAATTGGAATCCACCTAGTTTACGTTGTTTTTTTGCTTTGTCTTTCAGCTTAAAAATTAAAGACTTCAAATTTTTCAAATCACTTTCAGATGGATTCACTTTTACAAAAATTTTGTCTTCAATTTTTCTAATGACCTGGCGAACAAAGTAATCATTCATAGGTTTGTCTCGAAACTGATCATTATCAATTATTTCAAACAGAATCTTTTTTGAAAACAAAACCATTTCAAATACAGTTTGTAATCCTACATGTACCTAGGATAAAAGGAAGTTGTAAATGAACATCATAACTGAATACCACTGACTGAAGTGTTCAATGTCCAAAAAACACACAATAGGTTACCTAGAAGTGTTGTTGAATCAATTGAATTTTCAAATTGAATCATTGTTTAACAGATTCTGAAACATATTTTTGTTGCCTGGTTTCTTCACAAATGAAAAAGTTAGTTGGCTACCACGGTTCATATAATCTTCTTCCACATGGTCCGGGAACAATAAAAAATCTTTCAATGCTTTCCTTTGCCCTAACCAGTACCTGATGGTGGATGTATCGATGAAAAACGAGTCACCTTGCTCATTTAAAATCCTATAGTCAAAACCGACTCCCAGTAGCCGTTCGAGGTCTTGTCTTTTTGCTATCCGATACACCTTACGTGTTCTCGTCGCTTTGTGGAGTGTTCCACAACATTCCAATGGTATGAATTCCTCTGAAGTCATATACTGGTGCAAAATAATCTTGCTGTCACTTCGTCCTGGTGAAAGGGATTCTTTTATATTGATTTTTAAGCTTTGGATCTGTGTAGAATGATGTAGAGGTGTTGATTTTACTGCACTTTTTTTTATGTATTCATCGTATCGATGATGCCATCCTGGAAAAAAAAAGAGCAAGCAAATAGTTAAGACCAACAAATAGGGTATTTAGGGTCTGCTATAGATAATGTAGATCTACATTATACACAAAGTGTTTAAAAACTTCAAATTATAAAATAACACAAATTGACCTACCAACCATACATTTATTGTATTTGTAAACATATATTTTTGGCTTAATAGTAATAAAACTAGTACATAGAACTTATCACACACATGGGGTGGGGTGGGGTGTGGTGGGCGAGGCGGGTCGGCTGTACTGTGTGCTTCAGTAGTCAGTATGCTATATGGATATATATAGCTATGTATTTGTACATCCTGTACATGTTCTGCTTTTAAAAACAGTGAACTTGAGATTGAATGACAAATTATACAAACTCATATTGCATATGAAATTACATGACAAGTCATGTATCTATATATGTGTAACAGTGTATCTATGTGAAAACTCAGCAATTTTATATTTATATAACATCCATAAAACAAAGGTGTGTCCACTGCCTGTCCAGACTGCAGACAGACAGATGAATGGACACCATGGAATTATTGCTGTTGGTCCCTTCCATTTTCAAGTGGGGCCCTTATTATTATAGAATATTAAACATTCCTATTGGTTTTTAACTCAAGGATGTTATTTATTAAGTTATTTCTATATAAACCAGGAATTTGAACTTTTTAATTTAAATTTTAAAGCTGGCTGATCAAAAGCATTTCTGAACAAAATCTGAAATCTACAGAAAACCAATTCTAATATTTATTCAAATACTTTAATATATTAGCAAAGAAAATCCTGTGAGCAATTGGTCATTTACTGTTTAGAGCATTTTTTTTTCAAAAACAAGAGGACCTTTTCATTTCATGTAAAATTAAAAGAAAATTGAAATATAGGCACTATATTATATATATACATATTTTTATCATTTGCATCGCTTTATTCTGTGTGGCCTTGAGCTTAAACTTTTCATTTTAAAAAAGACACATGTACATATTACACATGCATGGTAATGTATATATACAATTAAGTTTGTCAACATTCTAGTGACTATAATTTACCTATGTAGTGAACCTTTACCATATCCTTATACTTGTCATCATCAACAACCTCAATCGGATAAAACCCTGCTGTCCAGCTACGTCTTCTGTTACTACTTGACGTGATGGACGTGTTCGGTGGATTGGCAAGGTCACTGCAAAAAAAAGTTTTACATATAAATGTAATTTCTCAGCCTACCAGTAGTTTGGTTTCAACAAATTCTATTTCTAGCCAAGTCTTTTCCAGGTTGCACAGCATCAGATACATATGTAACCGGTTATATACGTCTCTGACAACATGATGTGCATTTGTACAATATTGATTATTATATTTTAGTAATTAAGCTAATTTAATTTTGTTAAATTACTCATGTACATACATCAGTAAGGAGTACATGTACCATGATATTATCATTTTTTATTTGTTTTTAAGATTGTTTTATCTGCACAGCATATGAATCTATAATGATGCACATCATCTATTAGCAGAGTTCTCTGGCCCCTACGTATACACCAGACTCAGACAATTTGACAGATACCTGGGGTGGACATCTTTTAGCTATCTGTCAAAATGTTTAGGTCTGGTCAGGCTAACTGTGTATGTCATCTATGTTTGTAAAGATAAGATCATGATTATTTATTTTAAAGTAGGACTTTATTATAGGTCCCCGAGTAGGAAAAAGCTATATCCTGCACTCCTAGTATCTTCCTGCACTCCCGGATCCAGAACTTATACCAGTATTAAATTCTTAGCTCGAGGCATTAATATATGAACATTGACAACTGAAGAAAAAGATGCCAATGTGAGTTTCTGTCAGTCCATTTCAATTATGGAATTTTAAATATCGTACACTGTTAAAGTGTTTAGACGGTCTCATATCAAAATCAAAGTAATGAACCCAGGAATCACAAGAATTCATTTGTTGCCATGTATCATTTTAATTAACTCAAGAGCATGTATATATATCATTATATGTCATTAGCTTTGTGCCGTTTGTAAAGAAATCATCCAAAAGTATTATTACACAACTGTCACCTCCTAGAACACCTAATTGTGACAACTGCACTCAAATTGAAAGAAGATGAATTCTGCTCTATCTCTCTTAGTCGTATATTACCGGTAGCAAAATTGCCCGGACACCGGCTTCACTTCACTCGATGGAAATGTAATCCATATTAATAGTGATTAACATGAAATATTGCCACTCAGTAACGTATATTTTGTGAACTGATATAATAACTTACTTACGCATAGGAAGACATCTGATTTCTGTCCTTTGAAACTATCTTTTTTGGACGAAGTTTAAGCGCAGCCGGTTCCTTCTCAGCATTCGTCGCCATTTTGATGGAAACTTTTACAGGGGAGATAACTCTATGTTACAGTCAATTTTGATCTGATATGGTGTTTACATTGCGAGGTCTTATAGGTTCACACATGTGTAATGGTTACTACATAGTGCGTTATTTATCTGGATAAACAGTAGAACTACATTGAACTAAAGTTGATATCTAAATATGTACATTATACATATAATTATAAATAATTTACAAAGCAAACGGTGTACATTTAATTGTTACTTCTTGTTAAAACTCAAATTCAACATGTGCACGTGTTATCGCCCTACAGGAAATTTAAGAAACCTTTCATAATCTATATGTAAGTGTTATATATACACGCATTTCTGTGTTACTATGTCAAATTTAATATTCATATAAGGTTTCATTATTTCTAAATTGAAAAAAACACTTCTGGAAAGGTGACGCGTGTGGTGGTGATTTTCCATAACTATCTAGGAGAATAGGACCAGATGTTCCGGAAGGGTAAGCGTTATCGACGAAACTGGCATAAAAGTTTAGGTAAAATCCGAGAATTTCACACTCTCAAAGTGAGAACTGAGGTAGTGGAAACGAAGCAACAAGGCATATTAATTACCATTATTAGAAATATCGAAATATCGAAATATCGAAATCAATAATATTGGCCTCATATGAAAACAAAACAAGTCGGCCAAATATTAGGAGCACAGTTTTGTTCCTATAGGAATTCCAAGTCTGCCTGAATATTTTGTCATCGAACGCGACAAAGAAATTGTTAATCAGGAATCATTTCATCATTTCATTTTCTGTATATGTCATATTTGCCTTTTACTTGGTTTTCACAAAATATGCTAAATAACAGCTCACAGCCATATTTTATATCACCGTTATTCTTCGATGGAAAAGAACGTGTTAATTGTATGTGAACAAAGGAGTTATTTAAGTTTGCATAAGGTACAAACAGCGGAGACGTAAAATATTCGGAAAGAAGAAACATTTTTGAAAAGAGTGATTAATTAAAAGATCTTTTAAACTTTTCCAAGTCTTCCTTTTAAAAATTCAACTCCCAAATTGAGTTATTTATTTTTAAATCACATCTTGAAAATGCCTTTAGCTGACACAGGAGCGCTTCTTGATTTCAAGTTTTTCCTGGAGGGGAGCATTCCTCCGGACCAACATAGAAGGGCACCTCAAGCCTTCAGTCTAGAAATGCATACAGACATCACATACAACAAATCCTGCTGAATGCCTTCTTTTAAACTTACCACAACCGTCACTACACAATGGCCGGCCTTTTTATCCAGGGATATTTATGATCATTGCTGAGCAAGACACCACCTCTAAACTTTCGGCACTTCCTCGGTTACTATGTCTGGGAGTGATATTCCGTCTTTGCGTATTGCAGAATTATCTTCGCTTGGGATCAGGTATTGATTATTACGTCATTGGTTGTGTGAGAAAATTACGTCGTTTTCTCAAAAATTGATGACGTTACTCTCACAAACAAGTGACGTGACAATCAATACCTGCTCCCAAGAGAAGATAACTCCGCAATACACAAAGACGGAATAGTGTATCTCAAAAGAACACATTACAAGCAATCTGAAAAGTTAAATCGATTTTTTTTTATCTCAATTACTTTTTCCATTTAAGGTTTCTGTATCATATCTACTATTATATTATACAACTTTACTTGTAGGCATAACACCTTAAGTCGTTTAATGGAAGTCCCTTGAGCATCTACCGCAAGCAAGGTCTAATAATATTCTGATGAGCTACCCAACCGGAAAACTGATCGCAATGATATTGATATTAATCATATACTGATCAGCTATAGTGCACTGAAGGTAGTTAAATAATTAACGTTCTTCGAACAACATGGAAACGCCGACGAAGAGACTCCTAGACAACGCCGATTCTTACGGAACCTTTCCGGAATATTCTGTTGACGTCGACTCAGTAGGTCATGTGATCAATCAGGATGGAACTGACAGCCCCCATCTGCCTAATGTGAATGCAGAGGTACTTAAAAGTTCTGTGACAATTCACTATTTTTTACGTTCCCGTCTTCTTAATGCATATGGTTTCCGCTTTCAATGCGCTTATCTGCGCCTTGGAATATGTAATGACAAAATCGAAGGCATGCGGTTGTATTCGGCGATTAAACACTTACCGTCTCTAGGTGATACCTGCCATTTGATGATTAACAGAGTAGCGACATCCGACTTCAAAGCCGGTTAATTTTACTGATATGCTGCCGCTCGATTCTTTTGGTGTACATCTAAGCATCATGTGATACTATCCGTCTAATTAGCGCCTTTTACTTTGTCTGGATACATCCCATGGGTGTAAAATACGACATTTGATATTGAGGGCGGGACGCTTGCATTTGAAGATGATTAAACTTATATTGATTAATGTACTAATTGCATTACTATTGTATCAATTGTATATCAATGTTCTGCAAAGCTCTTTAGATTGGCTTATTGTAGCTAGATGGGGCGTTATATCAAATGTTGTATTTTTGTATTGTTATTTTGATAACGTAACAATTTGGTGATGTGTATACATGCATGTTGAATAATAGAACTTTGCATCATGAACGATTCAATACCACTATCACACACCCTACAGATACATAGAGGATTTGTGTACTCTTTACCCGAACATAAGTGTCCGATCAGTTCTGATTACTTAGATCATCTGCCCGATTTCTTTCTGTTCCTGTTGTATAGTTTTGAGATGTTGGTGAGTAGAAAGGCTGTTGTTTAAGTACAGTCCAGTATGTTATGTTTCTTATAAGTCGTTTATGTGGAGCTTTACCGAAAGCCATTATAAAGGCATGATAACTAGCTTACATTGTTCCACGTATGTCAAGTACGTTTTATCCCTTTTTCAAGAACTCCTGTCCATTCCTCCATTGCTGTTATTCAATTCAAGTTAAAGCTTACTTATTAACTAATTCCATATACATTCATGTTTTCTTCATACTCGATAAGAATGACCAAGATTTATCATTATTTCTTTTTCGATTCTCCATATATATTTCAAAATAGTTCGTTATGTTTGATTCCTATAGCTGTGATGTCAATGTAGTCGGTTGCAGTATATGCACATGATTGAAAAACTCTTATGGCATTTGCTTCATCTGTGCCATCATGAGCAACCCATATTTGTTCTCTGTCTTTGATATACAATTCTGGGATTCCTGTTTTTGTTTTGATTTTGAACCTTGCATACAAAAATGAAACCTCGTTGACTTTGGTTATCTCTGTGACGATGTATAACTATTTCCAGATAACTGTAGGGGTGAGGACACACGTTTACAAGAGGCGGTGGTACGTATTGGTAGTCTTCAGCCTGGTTGCCGCTATCCAGGGCGGCTATTGGAATACATGGGGGCCCATAGCAGCGTCCACAGAGGAGGCGTTCGGCTGGGATGACGCCGACATCGCCCTGCTCAGCAACTGGGGACCAATAGCATACCTTATATCGGCAGTATTCTTTGGCTGGTTGATCGACGTCAAAGGTAATCCTGAACCATTGGTAGATTGTTAACTAGAATATCTTTTTTACCAACTGCCAAAAATAAGATTTATCCTACCGCTCATAGCCATATCCCAAGTCTCTTATACATCACTTTTTGTTCGATACATCCAGGTATTCGGTTGTCTGTGTTGATTGCTATATTCCTGGTGGCAGTAGGTGCCGGCTTCAGGTGTATCACCAGTGAACCACCATACGTCAAATGGTATGTACAGAACCTTTTACTTTCAGATGGCTCCGTATGTCACATTTGTAGGGACATGCTTTTCCAATAAACTCCGGTATGGTGAAATTGATAGGTGCTGCCTATTCAGGTAAAGGTAAAGAATATACCTCGTGCATTCCACCGCATGTTCATATGTAGGGTATTCCTTATGCTGGGCTGCCTTAAGGTCTTCTGTGTCTGTTGGGGACAATGAATAAACTAAAATTGATCTGCTTTACCAACATTGACTCAATATCTACCGTTTTCATACCGTTTGAACCTTGATTGATCTTATTGTGCAACTTCATCGCCAACGAAACTAAGAATTGCAAGTAAACATAGATTACTTTAACCTCAATCTTCCAACTATAAAACTTTTTCTTTGGATTTTAAAAATGGCATGATCTGTAAAAGGTCGTTCCTTATTTTCGCTATTGATATAATATTTTGGATAAAAGCAGCTTTTTGAATCAGCAAGTACTTATTCTGAGTTTTCTACTCAACAGACGTCGAAGCAATGTAACAGTTTTCATTATCATTTTCCAAATGCGATATTTCAGTGTCCACAATAAGTTTAAAAAGATATTCAATGTGTCCTAGCTCGTTGGTGACCTGCATATTCCTGGCTATTATCAAAGACATGTGCAGTCAAGAAAGGTTATAATTAAAGCGCCTCACAAATCACCTCCAGGTTTTTAATCCGGAGTATATGATGTCTTTTTCATATCCTTTGATGTCATCTAGACTATAAGTAAGGATTTTGCCCCCGTATGTTGACGATTTTTAACCTGTTTTGATCAATAGTCAACGTTTCATTGTTATTCAAGATGAAACATTTAGCTATTCTATTTTGCCAATCGCAAGAAAGGAAATTGCAACATATACCATGTTACACATACTGGCGTTTCTAAATAAGAAGAAATGTTCTTATAAATCAAACCCATACTTATGACGTTAGTTACATATTTACAGGACGGTGCACACAGGTCAACTTTTGAATGGCCTAGGAGGTCCAGTCGCCATGGGATTGCCGCCAGTATTATCTGCCACGTGGTTCCCGCCGCACGAAAGAACAACTGCGACAGCCATTTCCCAAATTCTGAATGGTTTGGGGGTTGGTGTGTCATTTATTATAGGTATGACCAAAAGCCTAATTTTAACCTAACAAAACACAAAATTACTGAAAGTACTTCGGAAAAAGTAATGTATCCAATATTTGAAAGAAACATGTATATACTTAATAATTAACTGGGTCGACAATTTTTTGTATTATGCTAAACAGTGCTAATATAAAGGACGGTATATCTTTAAGCATCATTATTAGTTCGATATATTGAAAACTTCTTAAAAACACCTTTTTCATAAGATGTTTTAAGAAATAAACACCGAGACCATCATCTAGATATGATAATGGACGCCCAATATAATTATGTTTTAATAGCATTAATCATTTTTGAAAAGGGCCATACCTTGTACCAGACAAACCACCCGACAACTCAAACTCATCTCTCCAAAATATCAGGCAAGTATTCGCACGAGAGCTTTGATTTTGAGAAAATATATTAATATTTCACTCTGGATAAGAAATTTACAATTATGTCATTTTTTTTTTTAAATTGAAGTAATCATTAGTTTCTGTTTTTCTTACACAGCTATTCCACCACTACCGGACCAAACACAACTGACGTATCTGCCCGCATCTCAAATGAACGAAGTGAAATCATGTTTCTCTTGTACATAGGTAGATACCTGTTTTACCCTTTTGGCTAAATATAAGAAATGGCGAATGCTTATATATAGGATCTGACAAGAGTTTTCTTTCATATTAAATTGATGAAACGAGTCTAATGGGTTTTTTTCAATTTAGCAAGCTTCAATAAATTTCATATGAAATGATAATGAGTGTAAGATCCTTTTTATCACAAAATCAAGATTTGTGGCAGTTATTCGTGTAAAACGCCAATTGTCATGCAACCTTGAAATGTAAAAAGCCGCCCTTTGACTCCAGTGCGTAAGTCTGTGACGTCATGTACTTGTCCTAGGCGTGACGTCACAAATGAAACTTACAACCAATCACAAGGCTGATAGGTCATATGGCATTGGTTAATACGCAAACAAATATGACATGGGGATATTCACTGGATAACACGTACATTACATTTTGTAATAAAAATGAATAAGTCATTGAATCGGTTATACATGTTACCGCAATGTGGACATAACACCCAATCAATCAAACCTAATAAAAATGCAATAAATTATGGTAAAATTCCCCATATTAAAATGCAGACTGTTAAATAAATATTTCGTCTCAAATCGGACATATGAACGGTATGTTTTAAACAACATTATGCTGCTGATGTTTTCGTGTCTCTCAGTAGCTGTGTAACATGAATTTTGTAGAGTTTGGATTCGCAGCGTTGATATTTCTCCTGACACTTGTGTACTTTCCTGATAAACCGACTTTGCCTCCCAGTACCACGGCATCCATAGAGAGATTAGAGTTTAAGAAGGGTCTTCTACAGTTAGTCAGGTGATTATATAATTACATTACATCTCCAGCACACACGCAGGCATACACACATAGGGAAAAATTAGCCAGGTGTCATAGGACTAGTAGTTAGTTCCTCAAAATTGTAGCGATTGATGTATATGCTAATTGTATTAATTGTATATATATGTACTGTAAAGCGCTTTAGAGTGGTTTATAATAACTAGATAGGGCGCTATATCAAATGTTGTATATTATTATAAGTAATCTTATCCGCCAGACACGTCTTGTGGTATACCTGAAACACATTTGGTTTTATTTGACAAACATTGATACACGCATTATGGTTATGATTAATAAAGGAATGGAATACGAACATGTATGTGTCCGATAAGATGCTGCTGTTTTAGCACGGAGGACAACATGACTGGTAATTCATTCACAAGGAAATGCAATACAACATATGAGCTAAGATGGTCGAATGTAAATGTTTCTACACTTTAAACAGGAATTTTAAATTCTGGATGGTGTGTCTGACCTACGGTGTGTCCCTCGGCGTTTTCAACTGTTGGCAAAGTGTCCTCGATGTGAACCTTAAACCACACGGAATATCTGAGGTAACGTGATGTGTTACCCTTCAAAGTACTCATACATAGTAGCGCAATTACATCAGAATAAAGATATTATATATTGTTTTACTTAATTCTCCGTTTCATCTGCTTTTTCTCTGACGGGTCGTTGAAATTCGTGAAAACGTTGTTGTTGTTTTTTATGTCTTAATATCTACTCCCTTAATTCTATATATGGTGTGTCCATTGTGACGTCATAATATTCTTTAGATATCTTTTAGCAAACATTTTATGTATACATGCATACGAAGATACGTCCTTTACACCATTTAATCAACTAAAATAAATAAAACACTAAAATATAAATGTTTTCGTCTATTCACATTGTATTAATTGTATTATTGTCTTTAGATGAATACAATCGTTTATAGCTATAGATATTTTTCAGAATGAAGCAGGATGGCTGGGGTTTTACTCTACGTTAGCAGCATCATTCACGTGTATCACTGTAGCAAGGTAGGTGTTAACATTTGTTGTTTTAAGTAAAGTTTTGGTATATGTTATATATCTGAATAAAAGAAATGTTTAAAGATTTGTATGACTTTACGATATGTTCAAGCAGGGAAATGGCCAGTTAGGATTTTTTTGACGCATTTCTACGACAGGAAGGTCATGAAATCCCTTAACTTTATGCAATTAGAGGATACTAATTAATAATGAATTAATAATTAATAATGTGTGCATATTATGAAACGTGTCACTACTCAAAAGAGACAATTTAAATAAATGAAAACATAAAAGAAATGCTCCTACCAGAGTTTTGCTGTTTGCTGGTCTGGTTATTACAGGTATCTTCCTTTTATTTAGCCTGTTTGGCGCTAGCCGTCAAATCTTGTTTTGGACTATATTAGTTGCAATGCTGCACCTACAACACAGATGATGTGTATTAGAGTCCTTTTAACGCGATTGACATACCGATGCAGTTACAATGTGAAAAGTCACATTTTGTGAATGTTACGAGTTCAACATTATAATGACAAAGTCCTTGACCTGCAGAGTCAAATTTTAATAGACTATTTCAATTACAGTACTTCTACAACACGTTGATAACTAACACGAACCGCTAGAACATATTATTTGTGTGTGCGTATTGTGACGTATCAAGTTGTTTTGTAAGATTAATTTGGTTTACGTTCAACAAATTACAAACCTTACAATTTCTACTCCTTTAATGTTTCCATTTTGGCTGAAAAAGGAATAAGTGAACAGAAAAAAAATGACGCATTTTATGTCCCCGTTGACATTTTTTTGATTGAATTATGAATAATATTAGGAAATCATCTTACAAATGAAACCATTTGAACTAATAAAACGTCCATGCGATATCTTGTTGTTTATTAAACATACTGATTAATCTCAAACACCATTTTTTATGATCTCTGACAAGAGTAACTTCTCCAGTGAAAATTTATATTAGCCTTCATCGATATCTTCTCGGCAGGTTTTCTGATATATTCTCAAAGCACATGCGCCTGTTCCTGGTAATCCTCTATATCGGTGGCGCTCTCGCTATGGCCTGGTTTGCTGTCCTCGTCAACGGCTACATACCAAACTCCACAAGTATGTGTTCTGCAGATACATATTTCACAGAAGATACGTCGGGAAATTTAATCGTTATAGCTCGAATCATATCATATACGTAGAATACACATCCAAACCCATTCTTCTGATAATTATTTTGTTCCGATTTTGATATGATTCTATTGTTGTTCTAATTAAGTATATATATATTCAAACGTATTGTATTCAAAATTAAACTAAACATTGTTTTATGCAACATCTTGATTTCATTGAAATCAGTTATTGTGAAGACAATGTTACATCTCCAGCACCCACGCATGTATACACACATAAGGAGATATTAACCAGGTGACATAGTACTAGTAGTTAGTGCCTGAAAATTGAATTGGTTAATGTGTATGCTAATTGTATTAATTGCATATCTATGTATTGTAAAGCGCTTAAACGTTGCTTATGTTAGCTAGATAGAGCACGATATCAAATGTAGTAAATCATTACATATTAAGCGATGCGAATGTTTCAGCAAGTAGTAGAGTATCAGTTCAAAAAGTACGATTTTATGCGTGATGTTTTTTTATTGGGTATGGTTGTGTACATATTATTACATGTATGAACAAACGCACAAAGTATAACGCACATATAATAGCATGCATGTTGTCAAAGAACCATTTTTTATCCTCGATATTGAAATTGTATTTAATGCTTACACTAAACATGGATTTTTTTTCAAGCGTCCCTATACATATCAATCATCCTTGGGACACTTCTTCTAAACGCTACGCCTCCTCTTTACTACGAGATGGCGTGCGAAATCACCTACCCTGTGGCTGAGGGCATTTCAAACCTCTGGTTGACCATGATAAACAATGTCGGCGGACTAATATTCCTTTTGATACAGATGATTCCCAATATAGGTAAGATTATCTATACAACAAAACAATATACATGTATCTATAGATCAAGGTGCCTCAATTATGAAATTTGCTAAAATTAAACTAAAAGATACATGTGCAACTCAAAAATACATTGCTAGAAGTAAAAGGGAAAGCTACCTGTTTCAAAGAGAATGGGCCAAATGGCATTTTATTTTATACACCCAAACCCTGCAATAAGTACATATTCTTAATTTTCTTGGCTTCTTTCATCAACATTTCCATTTTCATTTGTTGCAATCGTGTTCGTATATTTTCCTTTCGATAACGCATACCATGTACGAAATGAAGTACAAAGCAGCTTGTGTCTGTATTACACAGGTACAACCTGGGAGAACTGGTGTGTTCTAGGGGCGGTGGTGATCTGCATTCCGGTACTGTGTACAATGGACGAACGCTACAACAGGCTGGAAGTGGACGAGCAGTCAAACAAAAAATAAAACTCTCCAAAACTTATACTGTTATGATATCGACCATTTAAGGGCCCAAAATGTATCATCGTACATCAACTATTATGTCAATTGGGAGCACTTAACATGTACTGTAATTATTAAAATTGTATGTATCGATGTTTACACAGTCAGTAATAAGGCAGTATGACTGATGTCTTCATAAGGTAATAGCTTACCGGTATTAATAACATGTATGTATCTTTAAGTGACCTAACAGATCCAAAATCTCATATTATCTAAAGTTCATATACATATACCTATGGCATACGCGACTAATACTTTCTACTGGATGTGGAGAGTCATACTGGCTTTAAAGGGCCTCATTCATTTTAGCACATCTATTGACAAAATTGGTAAATTGTCAAGGGATCTGGCAACAGGTACAGTATATGTAAGCCCTCTCCATATAAATGCCAAGGGCCTGTGACCGTGATGAATAAGTAACATTTAGCGTTGTTGTTTTTCCTTTTTACAGCGAGACATTCATATAGGATTCTAACTTCCTGTTTTTAAATATGGATGTGACATAAGGATATGAACGATTCCATCCTTGATAATTAAAGTGTCCTTTAGTAATATTTAGTGTTGATATTTAAACATGTTTGTAACTACCTTAAAAAAAAGGATATGTCATAAGGGTGAGGACTATTCAATCTTCGATAATTATTATTGAACTTTACATCACAGAGTGTTTTTTCGTGACATTTACATGTATTTTTGCTATTAACAAGCGAGACTTCCATATATGATATCAAAAAGTTGCTAACTGCTTTCAAAACAGGATATGACATATTGGTTAGAAAAAATCAATACCTGAGCTTCCGGTTTGACCATGCATTCCTTGATAATTGAACTTTATAAAACAAAGTGTCTTTCGGTAACATTTAGTATTGCTAATGAAAAGAGCAAAACATGTCATAAACATTATAGCACTTTCCAGTAGCAATGTTTATAACATGTTTCAAACATTTATATTGAAACACAACGTTATGAAATGGTACACCATTATAGTTCACTACGTGTAAGCCTTGGTTTTCCTATTCACAATCTGTTAAATAAATTACCGGGGCATTTTACTTTGATTTTTGTGGTTTCGCCATCCTCGATATCCAGGGGTTACGCTCACTTTTGCTCTCTGCATCCCTTGAATATGTCAAAAATAGCAAAAATTAAAGGTTCAGTGTGCACAACCTTGTGGGCGAGACGAGGAGACTAGTTTAGTCCTTTGAAAAACATCAAAATAATCTCGCGGTCGCGTAACGGTAAATCTTACGTGACCACGAGATTCTTTTGATGTCCATCAAAGGATCGAAATATTCTTCTTATCTCATCAACAAGGCGGCGCCCACTGAGCCTTCAGTTTTTGCTATGAAATATTCCAGGGGTGTAGAGAGCGAAAGTGAGCGTAACCCCTGGATATCGAGAATGAGTATAGGGTGAGTTTACCACCTTTTGAAGTGCTTGCTGTACCGGAATTAGGGTAATGGTTGCGTGTCTGGGTTAAAACAACTGAACAATTAAAACATGTCACCATCATCTGAACGTGTATCAAGTACCGCATTCCCTTCAAGGTGTATTCCGTCTTTGCGTATTGCAGAGTTATCTTCTCTAGGGAGCAGGTATTGATTGTTACGTCATTGGTTTGTGTGAGAAAAATTACGTCGTTTTCTCAAAAAATGATGACGTTACTCTCACAAACAAGTGACGTAACAATCAATACCTGCTCCCAAGAGAAGATAACTCTGCAATACGCAAAGACGGAATACTGTCTGGTCGAAGTCATTGAACGGCTAGAATTATTTAGTAAATTCGTGCAAAACATATATATACAACTGTGAAATTCGATACAAGGGAGGTTACTTGTATTGTTTCGCACACTTTCGATTTATTATTTGTATATGTCAACAGTCACACTAGATTAAAGCTCTAAGGCTTGGTTCATCATCAGGAATGTCACATTCATATATGTGTATTATAACAGGAAATCGCCACTTTATCAAGGATCGAATGGTCCTCACACTTATGTCACGTTGGTTTAAGCAATGAATGTTTTCGCAAATGTTGTTATGGTCCTATAACTCACATTGCTATTGATTTCAATCTTAATAAAGCCCGGTAGGATTTTATGTAAGTTTGTCAGCAATAGAAATGTGTGTTATAGGACCATAACAATATTTGCTAAACTATTCATCATTTATATTCATATTGTGATAGAGTAGTTATGCTATATTCATTTATTTCGAGCAGTGTTCGAACAGCAAATCAAGTGTTGACAACAATGAAATTGATGGCGTTACAATAGCAAATGTTGTTATAGTCTCATAACAACATTTGCCTTCGCAATACATTACAATGGAACAATGCAGGACAATGTGTCTTACCCTTATGTCGCATACATGCATGTATATGATAACAGGACGTTGCTCATTTAAACTTTTCAAATATGGTTGCGACGTAAGAGTGAGTACCATCCAATCCCCGAGGAAAGCTAAGTGGATCTAAAGTAACTGTTGAAATAGATTTTATTACATTCCCTGTAGAACATTGTTGATTAACTATAAGAATTATTTCTGTTCAATTCCGCACATCAAACAATACCTGTTATATAGCTTGTATCTACTAACCGCATTGATACTTAAATGAACTATATGTATTTCAAATCTTGCTACCCATTTAAATTAGTGTTCTTATAACGTTTTTAACTTTTTAATCAAATGCTTAGATACAAGATAATAGATCAAATTCTCATTTAAAGTAACAATTCAAAACTGTGTATGTTGTCCTTATTCATCTTTTATCTTCACGAAGCTATGATAACTTAATGAGTCACAATGTGTGAGCTCTGGGCCCAGTTCTTCAAAAGATGGTTAGCTTAATCACTGTTTAACGACATTTTTCAACCTTTAATAATTTCGCAGTATAACAGGTAAAATCTCACAATCTTTCATGTAAAATCACCCCACTAAATTTTTGATATCTGTAAAGTTGTATCTATTTCAATAGCTGTGTTTTAAAGATACACAAAAGTGAAAATTTACACTAATCACTGATTAAGCTAATCACCTTTTGAACAACTGGACCCAAGGTATATGACTTATGTCCTCGATGAAAAAGAATCTTTTGAATTATTTCACAATCAATATATTATAAAAGTACATTGGCCATACCAGGAGAGGGCTTGTATAGGCATTACGCCTGTTGGCCAGTTCCTTTGGATTTTGTTTAAGATGTAATATTCAATAAACATCTTTGTGAAATGAAATTTGAAAAAAAAACGAAGCTATCATATTCTTGAGGTTATTTTTTTTTTAATGGGACATTGTATACCTCGGTTATAAAATGAATGCCATCAGTTTGTATGTTTCGACATTTAAGTATTATGACCTACGTAATGTATTGTTAATCTGGTCGCTTCTTATTATGGATCAAAGTGTTAAAATTTAAAAAAAAAAACGAATGAGTTCCAACAAGATAGCTAGAAATGTAAATATTATTGTTATGAGTACATTTTAACTAACCTTAAGAACATAAACGATTTATTCGATTTTTTAAGTACAATATTGTCTTATTTTAATCTTTAAACATTCAACTGTGTAATTTTGTAATCATTTCTTACACTGTAACCTAGAGATACAAATGTCCTTTAAGACCATGATTCAATCTGTCACAGTTGTATCCCTCGGCTCGCGTAAACTGTTTGTGCTGGCCATACATTTTGCCACCGACCTGTTATAAACTATTTCCTGAAGGTTCTCACCCTATTTTGAGCCGAGTGTAAGACAACCAAAAAAATCACCATTTCTGTGTTACACCCTCAAGGTAGGGGAAGATTCTATTAGTCATTATAAAAATAGTTCACAAGCTTGTCAGTTTCTTTTCCGATCCAACTGAACGATACGAAATGATATATGTATATATTATCTATAGTAAATCTATATGCGTAAGTCACGCGTAGTGTATTTTTTTCTTTAACTATAGGAGTGGAGTGGCACACCGTACTGAAAGCAGGTGGATGTTGCAATGCGAGACCAATAAAATCGTAATAAAAATCTACAGTCAAACGTTAAACAGATGATGCATAAGAAAACGAAGTTAATATAATCTAGATATATTGATAAATAAACTTCGAAGATGTGTCATTTCATAACATTTTATGGTGTCACAAATCAGCTAGATATGTTATGAACGTAATCAAAGAAGCGTGTTATAATGTTTGTAACATGACTAACACTTTTAAAACATCACTCAATGGTAATAAAATGGGTGCTTTATATAGTTGAGTTTTAGCATGATCACAAGAAGCTTGGTTAAACTTTTTTTTACCAGTAAAATATGTTAATATTAGTTTGGTTGTTACAAAATGCCATACCATCTAACTATGAATCCGGTTCATGTATGCCTCTCTTCTACTAGTTAATGAGAATTAGTCTCTGAATGTCTAACATAAAAATGATTTTTAGCAAAAAAAACATATATTATAATTCCGGTGAATTTGTTTGAGGACATCGGCTTTCAAGGATTTGGAGGTTTTTTGGGTTTTTTTTAATTTTTGTAAAAAATTGCAAAATCTGTAACGCAGTTCAATAAATAACGAATCGTCCATCAAGGACTCTGACGTATTACATGCATTTAGGTAAAGGCTATCAAAAGGGGCCGCTCCTTACTGATTAGAATTTTAATGAGCTTACTGGTCACGTGGTACCTCAAGTGCTGCACCTCGCATATACTTCATATATTTTTCAATGACATGACAATATGATTCCCTGACAATTTATGCTGAAGACAGGACGACGAAAAAACTCTATAAAAGACAACGGAGGAAGATTCATATATTCTGTTATAATACCGACAAGCTATTTTTGTTTTTATAAATACATCACCATATTGCTTTATTACAGACTAAGTTAATTAATGTTGCTATTGTAGTGTTTAGTCTTTAGTATCATAAAATTATAATTCATAACTGCTCCCTCCGTAAACTTGTATGTTGGTATGCTCCCTAAGCATGCGCAGTTGTCTGGTGAATAAACATGCCTCTGATTTAATTCGGATCGTGAGTGGGAACTCAATAACTATGCACTACTTTTATCACTTCAGTACAAGTTCAATATGACCAAAAACAAATCTGAAATCTTATGTTTAGTTGGGGTCCTTACAAAAGACTTTTAAGGGGTTGCACGTTAGGGTAACTATATGCCATCTTTTGGGAGGCATGTTGAACCTTAAGTTTGATGGGTGTCTAATGAAACATCCTTATGCTTTGATCTTGTGCTGTAAATAGGTACATGCACGTGTGTATAGTATATAGTTTATTGTAAACAACAGTCTATGAATACGCTACTGTATAATGTGGTGCAACCAGATGTTGCAGCGACGAAGGATTCAATGTTCGATATTAACATTTTTTATGTCGTCTGACTCAATAAAAAAAAGTCATTTCTAAATAATGACCAGTAAGTGGACAGGCAACAGTTTCCAAGTTTAAGTTAAAACGATATTTTTATAAGAATGTCATTCAGTAAGATAATATTTAATTGTATTCGTCATCGTAAAAATAAAACGCGATGTCCTCTCCGTTATAGAAACGTCAGAGTAAAGGTAGTGAAGTACACCCTATATTAACAGGATGTAACTATATACGTCAGTGTAGGGTCAGGCACTGAGAAATCCCAGCATGAATTAACTGGAAATAGGCATTACCTCACCTTTCGTTTATCATAATGCATATACTTATATAGAAACAACATCCTGCGAACAACATTTGAGCACAAATAGTTAGTTGTTTTTGTCCGTGGCATTTCGTAAAGAGGCCACGGTGGCCAGTGGTTAAGGCATCTGACATTCTGCTACCACTAGCACTCCACCACTGGGTCGCGGGTTCAAGGCCTACGTGCATGGGGCAGGCAGTCCCTAGGTATTGGTAGTAGGTCGGTGGGTTTCCTCCGGGAACTTTGGGTTTTCCTCCACCACCAAAACCTGGCACGTCCTTGAATGACCATAGCTGTAAATAAAACGAAAATCACAAACAAACCAAACTCGGAAAGGAGTCGTCTCTTTTATCATTATCGACAAATAACGAACACGGACATTGCGGTTTTCATTATTATAATTAAAATACAAAGAATGACGACAAATAAAAGCTTTTCGATTGTGTGTTTTTGTGTTTGTGTCTGAAAATTTGGTGCCCGGTTTCAACGAATGTCTACTTATCCTGCATGACCATAATTAAAGAAATTGGAAGCTTCGTATTTCACATACACATCAGTCCAAATAGAGTCTTTATTTAGAATGATATCTCTAGAACTACGTGCATAACGTAAGAAGACAAGGGTACCTGTTGTACTGACTGTTGATGATATAATATGGGTGTGACGTAAGGAGACGGGAGTACCTGTTGTACTGACTGTTGATGATATCATATGGGTATGACGTAAGGAGACGAGGATACGTGTTGTACTGACTGTTGATGATATAATATGGGTCTGACGTAAGGAGACGGGAGTACCTGTTGTACTGGCTGTTGATGGTATAATATGGGTATGACGTAAGGAGACGAGGATATCTGTTGTACTGACTGTTGATGATATAATATGGGTGTGACGTAAGGAGACGAGGACCCCTGTTGTACTGACTGTTGATGATATAATATGGGGATGACGTAAGAAGACGAGGATACCTGTTGTACTGACTGTTGATGATTTAATATGGGTATGACGTAAGGAGACGGGAGTACCTGTTGTACTGGCTGTTGATGGTATAATATGGGTATGACGTAAGGAGACGAGGATACCTGTTGGTTGATGATATAATATGGGTATGACGTAAGGAGACGGGGGTACCTGTTGTACTGACTGTTGATGATATAATATGGGTGTGGCGTAAGGAGACGAGGACACCTGTTGTACTGACTGTTGATGACATAATATGGGTCTGACGTAAGGAGACGAGGATACCTGTTGTACTGGCTGTTGATGGTATAATATGGGTATGACGTAAGGAGACGAGGATACCTGTTGGTTGATGATATAATATGGGTATGACGTAAGGAGACAAGGATATCTGTTGTACTGACTGTTGATGATATAATATGGGGATGACGTAAGGAGACGAGGACACATGTTGTACTGATTGTTGATGATATCATATGGGTATGACGTAAGGAGACGAGGATACATGTTGTACTGACTGTTGATGATATAATATGGGTGTGGCGTAAGGAGACGAGGACACCTGTTGTACTGACTGTTGATGATATATTATGGGTATGACGTAAGGAGACGAGGATATCTGTTGTACTGACTGTTGATGATATAATATGGGGATGACGTAAGGAGACGAGGACACATGTTGTACTGATTGTTGATGATATCATATGGGTATGACGTAAGGAGACGAGGATACATGTTGTACTGACTGTTGATGATATCATATGGGTATGACGTAAGGAGACGAGGATACGTGTTGTACTGACTGTTGATGATATAATATGGGTGTGACGTAAGGAGACGAGGACCCCTGTTGTACTGACTGTTGATGATATAATATGGGCATGACGTAAGGAGACGAGGATACCTGTTGTACTGACTGTTGATGATATAATATGGGTATGACGTAAGAAGACGAGGATACCTGTTGTACTGACTGTTGATGATATAATATGGGTATGACGTAAGGAGACGAGGACACATGTTGTACTGACTGTTGATGATATCATATGGGTATGACGTAAGGAGACGAGGATACCTGTTGTACTGACT